>NW_021604783.1:132606-294147 GCF_004785775.1 Grammomys surdaster | reverse complement strand
AGAGAGACAGAGACAGACAGTGAGACAGGCAGAGAGAGACAGAGAGATAGAGATAGAGATAGATAGATAGATAGATAGATAGATAGAGACAGGACAGGAGAGAAAGAAGAAATTAAGAAAGGAAGGAAGGAAAGAAGGGAGGGAGGGAGGGAGAGAGAGAGAGAGAGAGAGAGAGAGAGAGAGAGAGAGAGAGAGAGAGAGGAGAGGAGAGAGAACCAGTATTCTTAGAAGACTGACAGATTGGAAAAGCATACAGAGAGAATCATACCTTCTGGCTACTCAATGTTATAGAAGAAACAAAAACTGATAGAAATGAGTGAGACTTATGATGTTCTCCTCCTTCTATTGAGCCCCAATATCAGCATGGTATGTGCCACCTCTCCATTCCAAACTACTAGCTCCAAGGCTGTCCTTTGTATTCAGGTAGTCTTAGCTTCCATAACAGAAGAAGAATTTTAAATGACTTTGAAGTTAGGAATCTAAAATTAAGAACAGAGGCCAAGAAGAGACAGGTATTAGTGCTCGTTCTTAGGTTCAGGTAGACTGCAAGACTGAGGAAGAAAGGACCATAGCTGCAGAGGCTGTGTGAGTTGGCTAGACACCTGCCTCTTCCTGAGAGCTCAGACGATGACTTTGGATTTGAATCTCCTGTAGCTCAAACAGAATTTGCAAGAGTGTCTAGTGAGTGTATGTGGTGTATCAAGATCTAGTCTACTGGAGAAAGGGATAGCAGAACATCCTTATAAAGTCCTGGGTAACATTAACTTCTAGAATATTCCTGAACTGTTCGTGGAGAGCATTGCTAACACTACCCATTTCTGTGATCAACAAGGAAAAATAAAGATGCTCCTAAAGAGAGATCTGGATAATACAATAAATGCTATAGATAAATTTGCTTTTCTGGAGGCACTTTTGATTGACTGTTGAGTCGAGGTGGTTTTGTGAGCCTTCACTGCATACTTAAGCTTGTCCCTCAGCAGGCCTTTGCTCTGAAGAGTCTGTTCTGGGTATGTACATGATCTCTCTGATCTACTTGAAGCATTGTCTCATCTGAGTGCTTTTCTCCATAAGGTTTTCCATTCCTAGAGTCTGTCTTCCATTCCAGGCATAGCTGTTGGACATAGCTGGTACTGTCAGACAGAGATGAAGAGGCCATTTGACAGTGCTGGCTTAGTGATCAAAGGAGATCAGAATTGAGGTCAACTTCATTTGAGTGTGTCATATAACCCAATGTTTGTTCGTGTTCTACAGCTGGGGAACAACTGTAGCCAGGCCCAAGCCTTCCTGGTCTTTCCAGCCTCTAGAAGTCAATCCTTTCATTAGTTCTGCTCTGTGGGTCCACAGTTTCTGGAGTACCAGTTTTCCTTAGGGGTTCAAATCAGAATAGTCCTAGACAGAAAGCTGGTTATAAAAGTCAAGTTGGTTTTTCCAAAAAGCTTTATTGAAATATAGTTCATATATCAAATATAACTCAAATGTACAGTTTGATGGTTTTGTATATTCAGAAATAGATGCAAGTACTAATATAGTTAACCTTTAAAAGATTTTCATTGGACTCAGTGAGTCTTTTGCATATGACTACTAAAATTGAAATAATATTATTTAAATTTTATTTACATTATAACATGCATCATATGTACCTCCTTTGAATTATGCCAAAACATAAAATGGCTGAAATATAACATAGGACTGTATCAGAGGGAAAGAGTGTCACACGGACCTAATAAGTAGAAGTGAGCATAGAGTCATGGAGTTCACCTAGAAATCATGAAGAAACTCCATGGGTAGCGGTGGTTAGCTGACTGACAAAGTAATAGCAGAAACTCGGAAAACAAGATGGCTTTGCATTTCTGTTCTATGACGTTTGTCTTTTAAATCACTTATGTATGGTTATTGTTTTTAATTCGAAACTGTTTCAAAGGAACCAATTGAGTGTTGCCTTTCATTTGATTCCCCTGCCCCCCAATAATTACTCACTTTCCCATTTTTAGACGAGGCTTGTTTAGACTATGTCTGTCATCTCCACCTTCTACTTGTGCTCGCATTGTTCTCTCCACCTCAAGTGTCAATCCTCCCACTGCGGCTCCAGTCTCTCAATTAAAATCTTAAACTACTAGACAAACAAAACTATCCTTCCCCTTCTGACTCAGGGAAGAGAAAGGCCCTTGGCTAAGAATTTAATCTAGTGCTTTCAAGAAGTAATTACAAAGCCTCTGTTTGGCCTTTGTGTAGTCATGAGAGTGGTTCTTAAGAGGCATAAAGCTGGAAAATGGGCCCATTTCTTATTTCCAACAGACCCTAGGGGTCTTCCTCAGAAAGGGTAAGGGCTCTTGCACTGTTCAAAGATACATTATATGAAGTGTTAATTACACACAGATGGGACGCATTGAAAGCTATGGGCACATTAAGGAAATACTCCTCTTCTGCTTTTATGGATGTAGAATGTAATATCTCTGATAATTAATATTGGTGCTTGGGAGGTGTGTGCGTGTGTGCATGTGTGCATGTGTGTGTGTGTGTTCATAACAAATCTCCTAGCTCTCCAGCAAGTAATCAATAAATACACTATAAGGATTATATACAACACCTTGCAGTGTGGAGACTTGCAAGAAAGGTGATGAGGAGCATTCTCCTAAACCCCAGAGGCTTAGTGGGACATGAGATGCTATCGTTACCACCGCCCTCCCTGGGATATTATCATAAATAACCAGGGGTTGTATGGAAGAAGATGCTGACTGCACTGAGATCAGTCTCTCCAGGAAGGACAGCAAGGCCATCTTTAATGAGTTGAAGGGTATAAGAGGGAGGGTATAAAGAATGACTTCTCACTGAGGAGTGAAAGTGAAGTCAGGAGAGGACTGGAGACTAGCCTGGAGCCTGGAGGACATTTCCCATAAGCTCTACGTTATATATGCTTTCCCCTGGGGCTGCAGCAAAGGCATGTCAGTTACAGAGTTTTAAGTATCTGCTGCTCCTTTAGTACAGTGCCCTTGGCTGACTACAGTCTTACAGAAGCACTAAGCTGGAAACACAGACAGAAAAAAATGGATGAAGGGATAAATAAGAAGATGGCTGACTGGATGATAGGGAGGTGTGGTGGTTTAGATCCAAAATGTCCCCCACAGCCTTTGGAAAATGAACGCTTGGTTCCCAATCAGTGGTGCTATTGAGGAGATACTTGGAGAAATGGTGTCTCTGGAGGAAGTGTGTCACTGAAGGTGAACTTTCAGAGTTTAAATACCCAACTGTTCACCATTATGTATTCACGCTCTGCTTCCTGCTTGTTGTGAGCTCTCAGCCTGCTGCTCTGGCCACCGTGCTTGCTGCCTTGCTTCCCACTATGACATACTTTTATCCCTCTGGAAGGATAACATAAAATGAACTCTTTTTTCTCTAAGTGCTTTGGTCATGGTGTTTTATCACAGTAACAGAAAAGTGACCAATACAAGAGACAAGCAAGCAGAAGGCAGGCCATGCTATGATAGGTGGTGAGTTAGGTAGATAGACAGTTGACAAAGAGACAGACAGATGGATAGAAACATAGGTAGTTAGGAAGACCAAAAGGACAGACAAGAATATGTGTAATGAAGAAAACTTAGATCTGCCCAATTTGTCTTTCTGTGGGTGTCTACACAGAAGAAAAAAAGCATCCCGGATAGAAATTGCCTCCCAGGAAAAATGGTCAGAGGTCAGAGCTGGAGCTGTGGGAAGCAGGTGGTGGTGGAGTCCTGGGAGGTGTGTGAACTACACCTTCCTCATCATGCTCATGTGAGAATCAAGTAACCTTTTGAAATGGAAAGAGGCTGGTGTGTGGGTTACTCTGCTCAGTCCCTGAGGCCATTTTCTCAAATGTCACATGCTTTACTAAGTTTTACAGGAGCTTGTTCACACTAGAAAGAACTTCCACCCCCATACCTCAGAAAGTCCAGAGCTCTTAATTTGGGGCTCCCTTATGAAACTCAGGAACTTTTGTTTAAGATGAGTTATTTTGTACAGATACCATTGTTGCCTCTACTTCCCTACACCCCATCCCTGTCCACTTCCACTCCTTCTCATCCTGCCTTCTTACAAGAGGATGCTGAGCTGCAAGCATAACACTAGCAGACTCCAGACTCCAGATTTCTGCTGGTTTGGGCCCACAAGGTACTTTTACAAGGGGGGAGAAATAGATTAGGATGCTTGGTCCTTTAGTTCCCTCTGAGAGGAAACAAAAGTTCATAGATTCAAGTCACTAACACTGAGATCTTATCTCCTTCCCAGTCCTAGTATGCACTTGGGCCTTAATCCTGTAGAGTCTGCTGCTAGCCCAGAGAACCACATTAATCCTTAAACTTCTCCTACATTGGTCCCTAGGCATTTTGCTCTTCGTGCAGGAAGTGTTCCCTGTTGAGGCTTGGTCTAGTACTCCCTAACAATACTGTAAATAAACTGAATCTAGAAAAAACCAGACGCCTGGTTTAGGATGGCTTCTGAACCATGAATAAATTAGATGCTTGCATATTACAGCTCTACAAACTTTGTTCAAGGAACAGTGTGCCAATCTTCCTATCCTCTGAACAGATTTTCAACTTTGATGCTGTTGGCACGTTGGGACCTCTGTACGAGAGCCATCCTTACAGCTTGCTTAACAGCACACCTGACATCTGTTTTTCAGGTACCCAGTAGCAGTTCAAGTCTGGTGTAACAGCTGAAAATGTTTGTAAACATTTCACCAAATGTCCCCTGGGGAGGGGAGCAAAACCAAACCTGGTTGAGAACCACCGCCCTAGACACCCACCTTTCTTGTCATTTTAGCAGTCATGACACTTGAAACATGTTGTTATTATTTCCTAATAATAGTTTACGGTCTACATATATGCCTACATACTGGCAAACACAGTGGAAGGCACATATAACAATCAACATGGCAGACTAGAATTTGCACATGTTTACATGTAAAAATATATCTGAAGGGGACTTTTATGGCTAGAAGTCAAAGACATCTTCTCTTATTTTCTTGCATAAAATATTTGCTATCAAATTAAAAAGCTCATTTGAGAACTGGAAATATCATTAAATGGGATTTCTATGACCTCAGATCTTCAAAAGAGTGTGGGTGCAAGTGAGTTACTAGTGCTAAACACAGCATAGGGTAAAAGGTGATCAGAAGGCAGGAGACCTTTCACAGTACCATGATGGGAACACAGTGTCCAGAGAAGCATCCATAGATACCCAAGCATTCCTCACAGGCACACAGGAACATATCAAGTCAGTTCTTATTTTGATACCTCCAAGAGACCAATAGTCAGAATCCTAAAAACCTTGAATGTCCCTCTGGGGGCTATTTTTTCACTTCTCCTTTGTATCTATTGGTTCCTCCCTCACTTCTTCTCTCTGCCACCACAGACCCCTTGTGTTAACACTGCCATGGTACCCAAAACCCAAAAGACAAGATTCTCAGCATGTGGCAGCACACTGGCTGGAGCTTAACCTTTTATTAACCAGCATGATGGTGCACCTCTTTCAAGTTTTCCTGAACATGTGTCTGTCCTTTCTTCATTCTCTGATTGTCCCAGTCAGGTCAATCTCTTAAGCTGTACGGGTCCTGGCAGTTCATACATGTTAGGGAAATGTCAGGATTTCATCTAAATATTCTCTAAAAGCTCATGGTGTCTCTAAGAGGTGAAGGTCACCAATGTGTCACCAATTGGGGGATGATAGCTCCTTTAGGATAGAGGGTTTAGTGAAAGGTCATTAGGCCATTAGTTGTCCTTAAAGAGAATTGCAGGGCTGTGACTCTTCTTGCCTGTTTTTTGTTTGTTTGTTTGTTTGTTTGTTTGTTGTCTGAACATGGGGTGAGTACTTTTGCTCAGTCTCACACTCTTAGCATGATGTCATTGTCTTGTTGTTGGTCTTGAAGTGAAGGGCCCAATTGGTCATATACTGAAAGTTTTGAAACTGATAGCCAAAATAATTCTTTCTCTATAAGTTACTTATCTCAGTCACTTTTTTATAGTGACAAAAAGTTGACTAACACAATTTTGGTGCATAGAATCTTGCTCAACCACCATTAACTCCATCTCAAAGCTTCAAAAAGAAGCTTTGATGTTCTTTAAAAAGAGAACATCAACAAGAACAGGCTTGGAATAGTAAGAAAACTCAATGTATGATACCAGAAATAAAGAGATTCATAAAAGAAAGATATGATAACAATAGAATGAACCTTGAGACAATTCTTGATCCTGTGGTACTCACTGAGGTTAAATCTAAGAATTATGGTGAGTTTTTACATTGTTCCCAGAGTCTCTGACAGAAGATGTATTGGTTTTAAAAGGACAATGACATAAAGTCAATCACAATAATAACAAGTGATTGAAATAGAATTGCCATCAATCAGACAGATACATCTGTGACTTTGGTCTAAAACTGAGTTAAGAGGCTGCTCAGTCAATGGATTGCAGTTGAATTACAACAGAGTTCTCCCCTTACCAAAGTTACCATGAAGCAAAAGATATGAGTCGAATGGTACCATGCAAATTGGAGAAGGATGTGACTAACTGAAGTCTGCATTTGTGTTGCCCGCTTCCAGTTAGTATCCTACAGTTCAGACAAGAGATGAAAGGATGTTGCTTTGCAGGCTTCTGTGCACATCCTGTGGTGTGAACTTCATCTTTCCTCTCTACACTAACCTCCTGGGTGCCTTTTGCTAGTATCTTCCCTCCTATTAAGCTGTCCTGATGCTCTGTGATGGTAAGGTATCATCTGTGCTCTTTAAATCTCTGCCTTCTCCTTAGATTTTTATTGCTTTGTTATTTAAATTTTTAAGTTATTTATTTTATGTGTGTGAGTGTTTTGACTGCATGTATGTATGTACATGAATGTTTTTATGTATACACATGTATGTCTGGTGCCCTAGAATGTCAGAGATGGTTTCTTGGCCTCTGGGATCAAAGTTATGGATGGTTGTGAGCCACCATATGGGCGCTCGGAACTGAATGCAGGTCCCTGCAAGAGCAACAAGTGCTCTTAACCACTGAGCCATGTCTCCAGTCAGTTCTGTTATTTTATTTGAGATAGAATTTCATCTCACAGCCTCAGTTGACGACAAACTCACTGTGAAGCCCAGGCAAGGCTGTAACAGACTGTGATCTTCCTGCCTCCTGAATTCTGATTATATACATGAATCATTACACTTGGTTTTTCTTCTTAGTTTTGATCCCCTTGGAACTTTAACCTCATAGAGTAAAGAGCTGAGACTTAAAGTTTTCAGCAGAACATAATTATAATAAAATTATTTGACAGTTCATAGTGAATATTTTCCACTATTCTGGTGCTCTGGCATCTGAAGCCTTGCTGTTCCCGGAACAAGTTTCTTCATAAGACTGGGCAAGCCCTGAAGAGAGTAGAAGGGACATCTGCAAATCTGACTTCTGAAAACAACTCAGTGAGTCCATATCCTATACCCAAGCACCTCCTGTTCCAAGTGCTTACCCACCAAGGCGCTATCTACCTTCCCTAATCATTTATTCAACTGTCATATAATATATGGGCTATCCGACAAGGGCCAGCTTCTATGTTCTAAAGTCTACAAAATTTGTTTAAACTTATCGGTTGTATGCTTCTTACTTGATGTTTCCATTTCTCTCGATGGAAACCACAATGCAAGCACCTTGTCTTAAATTCATCTCCTGACCACCCTCTGAAAACATGGCCCCCGTGAGGTACCCTGCCTCCTATTTTTATGGACTGTACATATAAAACCTGTTTTTCTTTCAAGACAGTTATTTTAATGTCTACATATCTCCTCATACTTGATTGGAAAAAATTTAGGTTTGTGTCAGACCACACCTAATCAGAGACCCTCTCTAATTGATAATGTGTTTCATTTGTAATTCTCTGAAGCTCAGGAAGTGAACTAAGAATTCCATTAGTCTCAGACAAATATGAGCTGAGAACTGATGATGATCAAAACTAGGGATGCTGTGCTCTGTAGTACCAGTGGAGCAGCACCATGAAGAAAAGAGAGTGGTAGAGTGGTTTA
Organism: Grammomys surdaster; assembly: GCF_004785775.1. Taxonomy (NCBI): domain Eukaryota; kingdom Metazoa; phylum Chordata; class Mammalia; order Rodentia; family Muridae; genus Grammomys; species Grammomys surdaster. Next base: position 286,127 of record NW_021604783.1, on the reverse strand, counting down.
TTTGATGGTGATTGTGACATAGTATTTCCCAACATCTACTCTTGGGGAAAGGTCTGAATTAGAGAAACCTGAGGCCATAAAGAAGAGAAGCATGCATGAGTCTTGCAGAGAGTCAAGCATCATGGCTGTGCTACTACTGTGCTGATTAATTCCTTTGTCAACTTGACATATCTAGAGTGCTGTGGGGAGAAACCTGAATTTAGAAAAGCACCTCCATTATTAGATTGGCCTGTAGGCAATTCTGTGGCACATTTTCTAACCAATGAGTAATGTGGGAGGGCTCAGTTCACTGTGGGTAGTGCTACCCCAGAACAGGTGGGCCCTAAATTGTATTAAAAAGCAAGGCAAGTAAGCCATGGTGAGAAAGCCAGTAAGTAGTGTTCCTCCATTGCTTCAGTTCCTGCTTTGTCTTTCCCCAGTGATGGTGTGTAAGCTGAGAGTTGAGAGATAAACTCAAACCTTTCCTCTCCAAGTTGGTTTTATCACAGCAACAGAGAAGCAAAAGCAGGCTAAGATAGGTACTTGAGTGTGTCTTAGCATAAATTGCTTGAAACCAGCTTGTCTTGGTCCATGTTCTGCTGCTAATATCACGATACTCTCAACTGAATAAGCCACAAAGCAAAGAGGTTCATTTGGACTCCTGGTTCTTACTAAGGTCAAAGGCTGCCTTTGATGATGGGCCTGCTGGCAGACAGATGAGAAGCAGGGAGACTGCATGTGTATCTGATGGTCTCTCTCCCTCTTTGAATAAAGCCACCAGATTCAATTGTAGGAATCACAGCTTGATCACTGTATGAACCACTGTTGGATTGAAGATCCCATCCAACTAATGCTTCACAATGGGGATCAAAGTCCAACATCAATCATAGAGAAGAGAAACCAGATTCAAACGATAGTGAGGTCCTGGAGATAGAATGTCCTTCTTGAAAGGCAACATAACAGAAGGCAGGCTGTGGACCACATTAGGGGGAAAGAAAGACTGAATATACAAACAGAAGTAATTTGAGATACTATTAAGGTGATTTTGAAGCACAGATAAAGAGAAACAGAGTTAGGGATGTGAAAACATGCTCCCATGCTCTGTGTCCAAGCAGAGGTCTGAGAGACCATGTTTGCTAACAGACAAACAATAAGACTGCTGCTTTGGGTGCTCTGCATCTGAGGCTGAGCCAGGAAACAGCCTTCAGGGCAAAGTATTGGGGTTCTGTATGGAAATTCATTCCAGTATTCTCAGCTGTAGTGGACAAGGGATTCAGCCAAGCTGCCACATTGCCACAGGCACAGATGAGAAGAAGCTTAGGGAAGAAAAACTTAAGAGGGCTATCCATAAACACTCCGGGGAGCCCAGTATGAAGAATGGAACTTTGGAGAAAATTACAGAAAGCGGGAGAAAGCCGAAGCCAGCCACACTGAAGTATCCAGTTCACCTTAATGCACCCTCATTTTAACCACAGATTGAGCCTAAGGACAGAACAATTTATTGAGAAAGTCTACATGATATTCCATTCTATCTTGGCTCAGATGCCTTAGCCAGGAAAGCTCGGACAACCTAAATGCTGCGATCTCTTGAATTTCCATACCCTCCTGCCCCTCCACACACCTTTTCAAGGTTGTTCTCTATAAGAAAAATGAGAGTGTCTTGCAATACACTGGGGCCAATAATTCATCTGGAAACGAGTGGCTTATCTCTTTGATCTGTATGGCAGCTAGGCTCTTCTGTTTGAACTGCTCCCACACTGGGGACCCTGCTGGGTACCATTGAGTGCAGCTAGTCAGGAACCAAGGGATGTTAAGAGAGGGAGGCACTGCATACCTGTGCTGGAAGACGTTTAAGCCTATTTAAAGGAGACATGAAAACAGTTTAGTTAGCAGCTGGGAATGCAGTTTCTCATGAGTGGGTGATTTTTGAGAAAGTATCACTGAGTAGGCATGCTGTACAAGAGGTGTGGCTACTGCCATTGAAACCTGAGAGGGAGGTGATATTCCTTCAGTGCCCTCATGCCCTTCCTGTTCTGACTCTAAAAACCCCTCTTCTGTCACCTTAGGTAGAAAAGACTTGAAAGACTGCTGGTATTTTGCCTAAACCAGGAGCTGGCTGGGGATCTTGCTTTAGCTGTGCCTGTCTGGCACATTCAGTCAAAACAGCCTTGATTTCTGAGTTAATAACTCTGTCTGAGCAATTATTCAACAGACTCAAGTGCAGAAACTAGCCCAGAAATAAACCACACCCACACAGTGGGAGGTACTCTTCTACCTCCCAAATTTTGTTGCTTTAAAAAGTTATCACTGGGCCACTTAGTGGTATAAGCCATTTTTCCAGTTATCCAGGTTTTTTTTTCTATTATAACTTTAGTGAACGTGCAATATCCTATGGAGTTCCTTTTCTGTGTACCTGCTGAACATGCCTTAAAAAAAAAAAGAGGTGTTCTTCAAAGTGCATCTTTAGTTCTGTATTTTTAACAAACTTAATAAGAGTGTTCCAGGACTCAGAAAACTTTCCCTCCCTGAGCATGGGAGCATTCTGTTGCCACTGGCTTGATTCTTGGCATGGGTTCCTTTGTGTTTCCTACATTTCTACATATTGGAATCCTGTACTTCTTTCTAAACACTGTTTGCCTCCAAAGCAAAGCTAAGTAGTTTCAACTCTGCATTTCTTACACCCCAGAGAATACTCAACATGTAGAGTGCTCTTTTAAAAAGTAACATCTTATGACCATGAAAATGATGCTAGTAGCTTGAGAGTCCTTCATTATAAGTGTTTGGGGTTTTAAAAAAATGACTCCTCAAAGTATAACACTTCTGCAAAGTCAGATGGACATTTCAAACAAAAGAACATTCTCCTGTACCCACCTCCACTTTGACTCATTCCCCTTTTCCTCCCTTCTAAGGCAGGAAAGGGAGTTTCCTTTGAAGTTCCTCCACATATCTGAAGTTCCTGCTCTTTGGAGGACTGACTTACATGAAGAACAACCTAAGTGTTTATGACATGCCCAGAGAACAGATAAATATCCAAAGATCCAAAGACAGGGCATCAACTTTAAAAACCATTACTTTTGAGCATGGAGTGCTGGTGCATGCCTTAATTACTCAGGAGGCAGAGGCAGGCAGGTCTCTGAGTCCCAGGCCAGCCAGGTCAATGTATCAAGGCCAGAAAGAGTTACATAGTAAAACCCTGTCTAAACAAACAAACAAAAAGCTAGAAAGGAAGGAAGAGAGAAAGAAAGAAAGAAAGAAAGGAAGGAAGGAAGGAAGGAAGGAAGGAAGGAAGGAAGGAAGGAAGGAAAAGAAAGGAAGAATCATAATTTTTCTTGCAAAGTTGCTTACATTCCCACTTCTTCCAATGAAAAGGAAACTCGTCCTTCAATGTTCTGACCTTCCTTTGCATCTTATATGGTATATAACTTTCAGGTGTTTGCATTTTCATATGATTATGCACTTTTTCTCTAATATTCCAACTGTCAGGTGCTTCCTAGATTTAAATGGTCAAACCCTCTGTGAGACAGAAAGAGAAGGTTCTTCCTGTCTTACTTACAAGCTGTGACAGTACCATCTCTAGGTTCAGCAGAGATGCTTATTAAGATCAAGTTCCTGAGAAATAAACAACCTGCACCTCAGAGGGAAGACCCCATTGAATGAACAATCACAGCTGTATGTCTCTATCATGCTTCTGGGCTCAGCACTCGAGTGGCTAACATGTGGTGTGCAGATAAGGCAGTGGATGTGGGAGCCAGTAGCCAGCAGTTTCCTCAGAGCTCTGTCAACCCTAGTGGAGTCTGTTCTTTTTAACCCTGCTGGGACAGAGCAGAGTGAAACATGAACTGAGGTGCTGATAGCCACCAGGAGATACCTGGAGCTTCAGCTGTTGTTCTCTCAACTGTGGCAAAACAACCTGGTGAAGACAACTCAAGAATGAAGAGTTTATATTGGTCCCATTATGCTGGGAAGGCATAGTCACTGGAACATGAGGCCTGCAGTTAGGAAGCAGAGCACATACAGGTAGTGGGATCCATCTAATAAAATACCTCAAGGTCCACCTTCCAGGATCCCCTTTCTGCAGAGTCCACTCCCTAAAAGGCATAACAACTTTCCCAAACAGCACTGTCAGCTGGGAACCAAAAGTTCAAATACACTAGCCTCTGGGGCATTTTATACATCCAAACTACATCTGGGTTGTGAGGGAAAAGAAGAGAGGGGGATATGACTTCTTTCTTGAATGAATTAATCTCCATCATGCCCATGTCATCCATCAGTAAATGCCACTGCTTGCCTGTACTGAGCCCGGCAGCTAGAAGCATGTGGGCAAATGGGTTTCTCTGGAGCAGGTTCGGGAGCTGGAAATGAATGGGTCTCATTGCTTGAATTGAAATCACCTGAATGAGCAAAAGCTGGGTTAGAGATGTTGCCTAAGGCCGCACATTATCTTTTCTTGTAGCAGGAAATGGATAGAAATGGAGGTTGAAAAATGCTTTCTTTCTTCATGTTTTATATATGAACCCATCATTTTTCCTAACAGAAAGACTTTGAAACTGTGGAGCCTGTAGACTTGGAGAGATAGCAATATTACCTAACGAATCTGTGAAACCCAGTTGCCTTGCACAGAGCTAGCCAAGCCTGGGATGTCATCCTCTCTGCAAAGGGAGAGTTTGCAAATGATCTCAACTAGCCCCAGAGTCTCCAGATGCCAGGTAGCTGGCATTTCCCAATACCTCTTCATATATTTGATCCAGCTAAGGTTAGATTACAATTCCTAATCCATACTGTATATTTGCTACTTGCAAAAAAATCACTCCATGTTTGTTCTGTAAAGCATAGGATTAAGCAAGAGGTGAGGACCCTTACCTGGTGCACAGTCCCATGGCAAGTCCTCATGTCTTGCATGTGTCTCAGTGCCGAGCTGTGAGGTGGTGGGAGAACAGATAATGTGGAAAGCTGTGGTCAACTTTGCCCATGAATCTCCACACATCACAAGCAATGTTTGCTGGAGCTCACCTAAACCCAGTACAGACAGTTTTTCCATCTAAACCACAGCATAGAAATTTCTCAAGCATAGAAAACAATGAGATGGTGGGCAACCAAAGTAAATGTCAATACTTTAAATTCCTAATAATTAAAAGGATCTGGGGAGGGTCCTTCAGACAATTCTGTTCTGTGTGCATGTTATTCAGTCAGATTTGATTAAGATGGTTCATATATGAAAAGAGACTTTCATATATAGGAAAGAGTTTCAGTTCTACCACTATTCCCATCCTGTTTTCTCATTCATAAAACCTTAGATATCATCAATTTCAGCCAGATAAGATGCACCCTAAATAAAATAGCTGAAGTGCTTGGCACGGCAACTAGATTATCAGTAATTAGTAACTGGTATTAAGCTAATGCTAACATGAAGACTAGAAAGAAAAATAATGTATGCCAAGCTGTAGCTCAAAGAGCAGCCTCAACTCTGCATAGTCCTGTCAACCAGCTTCCCTAACAAGAATGTCCGTAGCATCCCAGAGTTCTGAGCCATCTCTACATGCAGATCAGCATACCCTGTCTACTTCCACCAGTGCCATCAAGATATGAATGGAGGCTGGAAGGATGGCTCAGCAGTTAAGAGCACTTGCTGTTATTTCAGAAGACTCAAGTTTAGTTGCCAGTGCCCATGTTGAAAAGCTTACAAATACCTGAAACTCTTGTTCCTCTTCTGGACTCCTCCAGCACTAGTATGCATGAATACATAAACACAGAGAGGCACACATACACATAAATACTTGGTAGAATAAATACTTTAAAAAATATAAATAATAGCATAGACAGAAAAAAATTAGGGTTAGAAAGAAAAAGCTCCATCTATGAAATGCTTGATTTCAGTGTCAAAGTCCCACACTCATTGATATTTATAATAATAATAATAATAATAAATACATAAATAAATCTTACCGATTCAAGGTGATTCATTTGCTGCTGTTCAAAACTTTTGTTCATTTAGGTGAATTCTCCATTCATGTTAGAGATTCTCCTCATTCATTGCCGTCATTCAAAAGAGAAAAATGAGAAGTTTATGAGATAGGATAGGGGCTGAAGCACTGTACTGGTGGGCTTTGGTCAACAAGACACAAGCTGGGATCATCTGGGAAGAGGAAACCTCAGGTGAGAAGATCCCTCCCTTGGGTTGGCCTGTAGACAAGCTTGTAGGGCATTTTTTAAAATTAATGATTGGTATGGGAAGGTCAACCCATTGTAGGTGGAGCCACCCCTGGGCAGGTGATCCTGGGTTCTATAAGAAAGCAAACTGAGCAAGTCATATGGAAAAAGCCAGGAAGGAGCTCTCCATCATGGCTTCTGTATGAGTTCCCATCTCAAGTTCCTGCTCTGACTTCCCTTCATGGTAGATTGTAAGCTGTAGGGTGAAACAAATGCTTTCTTCTTCAAGTCGCTTTTGGTCAAAGGGATTATCTTAACAATGGAAAGTAAACTAGTGTGGACAGCTATTGGGGTAACTGAAGCAAGGTGTGGTTGATGTCCTCAAGTTATGGACATCTGCTCCCAATTCTGCATGACTTTTGTCATGCCCACCTCTCTTCCACGACTTCCGTCATGGTTTGGAAGCTTTGATGACTTATCTCTCCAAACATATTACTTTTCACTTTCTACAGAACAGAATTTAGCCCTCTATGTAACCTATTGTCTATAAAAGAAAGTTCACCCTCTTTCATCTTTAGGCATCACTTCTTGATATTCTAAACAAGCTTCCTGAGGCTCAAAATATTTATTTTACCTTTGTCCTTCTGCATGCCTGTTTATAAGAATCAAGGTTATGGTCTCTGCTATAGATTTATCACAAAGAGATTAAATACTAACTTTAAAAGTCTTAAACTCAGCTCCTTTATTCACTTTGTGCTGTCTAAGTCTACAGGTGGTGCATGTGAACATTCTTTAATTATAAAAAAAAAAGATATAATGTTAAACCAGATTCAGTGACATCTAACTTTTCCCTGCACACATTTTCTGCCAGCAACCCAGAGACACTTTAGGTAATTATCCCCCAATCTTCATATGTACTAGGGTGCTCTTCCGAAACAAGCCAGATTCAAGACAAGAGGCACGAAGTCTCTCAATCTAGAATGTTCACAAAAGGAGGAAGCAGAGAGAGAGACATTGTCTATTCTTGTCTCCAACCTTCAGAGAGTGGAGTAGGCCCAGTAATAGGAGCACAATGCTCCCCTCTACCTATATTAGGGAATCTTACCAAATGTAAAGGCCTTTTGGCTATACTTGGCTAACAGAATTATTTCTATGTGTTTCTAGTGAGGGCTGGGGATAGACTCAGCCAGAGGAGTTGCTCAGGACCATGATTGTGTTCTTACAAATACATTTCTCTATCCAACTTCCCTTGTTTTTTTTTTTTTTCTTTAGATTTGTTTTTATACTATCTTTAGTTATATGTGTGTTTGTCTATATGTGGGTGTGTGCACAGGAGTGCATGCAAGGACCCAAGGAGGCCAGAAGCATTGGATCCCCTGGAACTGGAGTTTGACCTTGGTTATGGAAATTGACTCAGGGTCCTTTGAAAAAGCACCAAGTGCTCTAACTACTGAACCATCTTTTTAGTTCTTCAACTTTTCTTGTTGAATGCAAGAGTCTGTTGAAGATATGAGGCCATACTGCCCAACTCTTATCCTCCTGCAATTGCAAAAAAATTCCAAATGACTCCTAGCATTAGACTGACACATTTTTCCTAAGTCACTGAAGCAGCCATGGACAGAGTCCTTGTGTCATCTTGAGCTTCCATCTCTTCACTTTGTCTTTCCTATGGCCTAGCAACCAGCTCACCCTCAAAAGCTGAAAAAGCAAAATAGCCCTTTATTTGGGCATTAGGAAGTATTTTTGAGACACAAGTTCAAAAGGGGAAAATAGGAGTTTCTAGGAGACTTTGGAGGTTAAAAGGGATGGACAGGTGTTATGGGGTGGGGGTGAGGGCATGCATAAATAAATAAAATGGAAGTTCCATAAAGCAAAAGTCTGAAAATCTTCCATTGTACGTTGTAAGCCTGGAGCATGGTGGAATTGTCAGGATACCCACTCCTGTAATACCAGATATCAGCTGTTCAATTGGTGGAGGCAACCATACTCTAGGCAGCAGCTCAAAGTGAGCAGAAGTATATTTCACTTGATAGCCTCCTGATTCTTTTAGAAAGATATTCCAGTGTTCATTCCCATGTAACCTTTCTATCATGTTCACTAGGCTAGATAGCTCTCCACTGACTACACCAACCTTTTCTACATCTGTACTCAGTAATAAAGTCTTCTGGAAGCTGAGGCACAAAATCAACAAGTTCAACTGGGATGATCTAAAGTGGAGTATATTACAAGTCTTTGGTAGAGCCACACATCAAAGAAAGGGATCCCAAGTCCAGATTCAGTGTCCTTTTCTGCAGGTCAGCTACAGCCCACAGATCACAGCCAATTTCTCAGTGTCTCAAGCCTAACAGCAATAAAGACAAAAGCCATCTGCTAGACCTTCCTCTGAAGGCTGCAGCAGCAGTTGCCTTTACAAACGTGTAGCAAGACATCCATGGTTGTGCTGGGAGCAATTACCAGAGTTTGGAAACATCAGCTCAGATAAAATTAGATTTGACCTGAGAGATTGTTCCAAACACCAACTCACCCGCTTTTAATGTTCTGAATCCTATCAAATGGCACATCGTTGTCTCTTCTCAGCTTTAAAGTCAGCATCTTCATCAGAGAAATGAAAAAGACCCATTTTTTGTTAAGATCTTTAAAGCGTTCTCCCCGACAGGTGTTGTAGCGGGCTGGCAGATGTGGCTTGTGATGCTTTGATCAAATGCCACAACACGTGACTAGTGGTGTTGGGGGAATAGCTAAGTTGTCATTTGTAGAGGTACTGCCCAGAGCCACAGAATATTGCCCAGGAAAGTATCTATCCTTTTTGTCCATGAAGAAACTGAGGGCCAGAGAAAACATGGCACCTGCCAAGAGAAAACCTTATCCAAGGGCATGAGGATCAGATGCCAGCCAAGGCTACAGTCTTCCTTCATAATGGCTTCTGATGCTTGAAGAAGAGAGAGATGATTAAGTGAAACAGACAGAATTTGACCCCTGAAACTTTGGCTTCAGAATCGAATAATATAAGACAAGGAAAGGAGACAGGGTCAGGGGATAGGAAAGCAAAAGCAAATGGGAAATCTATGTCCTTCAGGGGAAATGAGACACAGTCATATTTTTCACTGCTTCGTCAACAGCATCAGCTCTGTCTTTGATGCCCAGTGGACGCTTAGTCAATGTGTAAAGAAGGGGAAGTGAAGGTGGAGAGAGGAACGGAATATGTGGACTGAAGACAATCTCATTCTGGAGTCTATGCTTTGTACTCACCATCTCGGGTTTGAGTAAAAGAGTTTTTCCTTCCAATGAATGATTTGTTTCTTTCTTTGTTTGGGAGTTTGGAATTTGTCTTGTTTTCTGACAGCTTTTGTTTTTCTGAGTTGTTTTGTTTTATGCAAGTTAGAGATTGGGGTTGCTGAAAGTCAAACATCTGGATAAGTAAAACACTGTGAATTTTTTTTTTGAGTAATCTTCCCAAGTTCATATAATAATAGCTACAGCCAAAACAAAGAAAAAGAAGTCTTAAGTCTATCAAAACACAAAGTTCTGTTTCACTTGTTTAGTCTCGGTGCCCTCCCATTTATCCTGGTACTTTCTAGTTTACATTTGCTTCACATGAAATCTAGTTTATCTATCTATTATATTCTTGTTTGTTGTTGTTTTGGCTCGCAGATCTGACTACCAGTCTGAAACTGATAATGGTCACGAATCCATCCACCCATCTATCCATCCATCTACCATTCGAAAGATAGGTACATCTGTGCAACATACTTTGCATGATTCTGGAATGAGTGGCGTTCTCCCCCTGACTTTACACTCAAAATTAATATGAAAAGGTATTGGAAATATGATCAAGATTTCCATAAGTGACAGATCAGGAGCCAGGCTTTATAGGCTTTAGGAGGTTAAAGCCTAATCAGAAAGAATAAATCCAGGATTCTCAGCATAGCTTCTAAAGCAGTGGTTTTCAACCTGTGGGTTGAGACCCCTTTGGCCTTTCACAGGGGTCGCCTAAAAAAACACAGAGATTTATATTCTCATTCACAACAACAAAGTTACAGTTAGGAAATAGCAACAAAATAACTTCATGGTGGTCGGGGGGGAGTGTCACTACAACCTGAGGAACTGTATTAAAGGTATTAGGAAGGTTGAGAACCACTGGTCTATGGCCACCATGACCCAGAGCCTCTCTGCTCACTCTCCCCTCTTCTTATCATCATTACCCCTTCCTCTCATTAGTGTCAGCTGTGGACTTGACACGGCCCAGAGTTATCTGAAGCAGCTAGGGATTGTCAGGGTCAGATTTGTCCGTGCGCATGTTTGTGGGGTAGGGATTTTCTTGATTTCTAATTGACATGGGAGGACCCAGCCTACTATGGATGATGCTGTGTAGGCAGGTGGGCCTGGGTTGTGTAAGAAAGGTATTGAACATGGCCCTGGAATCAAGCCAGTAAGCAGCTGTCCTTCCTGTTTTCTGCTTCAAGCCCCTGCCTTAAGCTCTGGCTTTGACTTCCTTGGATGGTGGGCTATAATCTCTAAGCTGAAATAAAGCCTTTCCTTCCCAGGTTGCTTTTGGTCAGAGTGGTTCATCATAACCAGAGAAAGCAAACTAGAACATCCTTGGTATTACAAATGAAGGGCCTTACCTTACACAGAGTCTTTAAGATTAATTATTTCCATTGTAAGACATCTGTCCTTTTATTCCTTTTCTTGTTCTTCAGTTGGCTCCCATAATCTAAGATTAATCTCATGCTCTGCTATAGAAAGATTTAATTTTGACCCGGGGTTTCTACCCTTCCTTTGATCATTTAGTTCCAGGATAAAAGACACACACACCCTTTATATTTACAATAAGCCTTAATCAGCACAAGAGTTGGGCAGATATCTATCCTCTATGCTGTCATGTCTATTTCCCAGACAATAATCTCATTATATAATTTGCCATGTTTTGTCTGGGCTGTTCTTAACTCCAATTAACCAGCCCACATGGCCATTATTTTATGACTCACCTAATCCATGGCAGCTTCCTCTTCCATTCACCTTCTTCTTCTCCCCATTGTGCTCTCTTCCAACCCCAAGCGCTGGAACCCTAATCTCTGCCTGTGTCTCTCAAGCCCAACGATTGGATGTCAACATCTTTATTCACCAATCAGAGATAACTTGGGGGCAAAGTCACATAGTGTCACTTGTGTCTACATGTGGAATGTCTCTTGTCTGGGGCAACCAGGTGTTGGGGGCCTGTACCTAACATTACAATCCATAGCAGCAGGCCAAGCCTCAGTGTAGTCTGTAGTAGAATGCTATTGGAATCCTCATTATGAAAACCAGGACACATTCTGTGACCATTCAATGACTTGCCAAAGGCCATACAACCAGCAAGAGAAGCTGCTAAGAGTTGAGCTAAGGCAGTTTGTGCCAACAGACCTGGCTCATCTCCCCACCCTACACTGCCTATACAGTCAGAACCGATCTCATTGTCTTCATGTTCCAAACTTTACATCAGAGTGTGTACTTTCTCTATGCCTCTTCTGCTCACAACTATATCTTCAACACTGAACAGAGCCTGGCATACAGTGGGCACCTGGAAAATACTTCCAAATGAATGAATGAGCCGAAGATTGGAAGAGAGAAAGTACGTGTGAAAAAGGTTAGAGGAAGTCACTCCCAGATCAAGAAATTGTATCACAGCTTACTTTAGGGTGACCTCTGAGAGTAAAGCTACCTCTATTCTTTTGCAGAAGTGGTGACAGAATTATTGGAAATACCAGACAGATAGGAGCAGATACAGTGGTTGATGGTGAGGTATAAGAAAAAACAAGGCTTTGGGGAATATAGAATCAGAACAGGTCTTAAATTGCAATCCATAAATGAGTGTAGTTCCTATCCTGGCATGTAATGGGCATACTTAGAGGTCCTTCCCAAAGAGTATCCACGGTGTAACAGCAGGAAAATAACTCCCTGAAAGGTCCCCATGGTGCCAATAACCTAGGAGTCCTCTCCAGCTGACCAAGTCTAGATGGCACAGCAGATGGTGTTAATGAGTCTGAAATGACTCAAGCTATTTCCTTAGGCTGCAGATTGCCAGTTTCTCTTTGTTGGTAACAGGTCACTGATCTCTTCCGCATCAAGTGGCAGGGTGTGTGGTGGCCTATGGCACATCATTTCATTGGCTTCCCAAGATGGTGGTGCTTTAAAGGCAAAGATCACTGCTGCTGGCTGGGAGTTGCTAAGCATGGTCCAGGCCTGCTGTGTTCCTCAAAGGGAAGCTGAAATTCACATGGAGAGTCTGACCCATGGTGCAATGCACCATGCTCACTGCACTCTCTGGTTTTCTAGCCTCTGAGAGGAAGCCTAATGACATAAGAATTGAACGTTGTAGTTTTCTATTAAAACAGGTCCTCAGAACTTTGATTGAATCAGTGATGATAATTCGGATGTAGAAAGTTATTATGTGATTTAACTCCCCCCAAATGGTGAGAAAATTTATTAACTACTTTCTCTGTGCTAGAGACCATTCTAAGGCTTTGTTAATGTTCTAGTTTGCTTGCTATTGCTTTGATAAAGATATCATGACAAAAAGCCTCTTGAGAAAAAAAGAGAGTCTATTATTTTGGACACCAAGGCAGGAACTCCAACAGAGGAGAAACCTGGAAACAGGAACTGAAGCAGAGGCTGTGGAGGGACATTGTTTAACTGGTTTACTTTCCATGGCTTTCTCAGTTTGTTTTTCTTATTCAACCTAGAACCATCTGCCTAGGGGATGACACTACCCACAGTGTACTGGGCCCTCCCATATCTATCACTAACCAAACAGCCAACCAAAAAAACAAAAAACAAAAAACAACCAATAAACTAAATTTAAAAAACAAAAACAAACAAACAAACAACAACCCCCCCTCCAAAAAAAAGGGCCTCAGCTGGGTCGACACTGGTATCTGTCTGCTGGAACACTGGTGCGCAAAGCAGTGGACTATGTCCGGAGCAAGGACTTCCAGGACTATCTCATTAGTATGCACTTCTAGGGCCTAGTTGCCAACTGGGGTCTCCCCGTTGCTGCTATCAATGACATGAACAAATCTGCAGAGATTATCAGTGGGCGGATGACTTTTGCCCTCTGATGCTATTCTCTGACATTCATGAGATTTGCCTACAAGGTACAACCTGGAAACTGGCTTCTGTTTACATGCCATGTAACAAATGAAGTAGCTCAGCTCATTCAGGGAGGACGACTTATCAACTACAAGATGAGTAAGGGGCCATCTGCAGTACAAGAACCAACTCTTGAAAAGGACAATGTTCCAGCCACTGCTACAACCACAGATCACATCAGCATGAATAGTCATGCTGAGGGGGAAATATGGAACGCTATATTTAATGACCATGCCAACATTATTGAATAGCAGAGTGTCTCTAAACCAACTCTCTGCTGCCTTATCAATGCTAAACTTTGTCTTCATCAAGAGTAGTTCAAAATATGCAACTAATTTAATAATTTTGAATGATGATTTTAGCTATAGCAATCTGTAGTAATATTTATATTATCTACTGGGATTTGTATAATAAAAAATCTAAGGGAACAACATTTTACAGCCACAAGCACTTAAGTACTCAAATTTCTTGACTTTTTCTTTAATGACTCTATTATAACCCTCAGTCGGTCACATGTCTACACATAATTTCCAGTGATAACAAGTATTGGTATTTTCCATATGTAATTCAGATCTGTAACTTAATGGCAATAAATGGTTTAAATAATTGCAAAAAAAAACAACAACAACAAAACAAAAACAAAAATCTCTACAGACTTGCCTACAAGCAATCTGATGGAGGCATTTTGTCAACTAAAGTTCCTCTTCCCAGTTGATGCTAGCTTTTGTTGAATTGAGTGAAAACCAAACCAAGATAGTAGATATCATCTGACTGAATTGTAGAGGAACTCTGAGCAGTGGAACTTTTTGAGTATTTCACAAATAAGGAACAGAGACATGGGGAAGGTAGCAGCTTACTGGAAGTCCTTCAGGCAGTGAGTTGTATTATCCACATTTGTCAAATGTCAAAGTCAGAGGGTTTTTTTAGTAACTGCATTATTTGATCGTATTAACATGTCCACGACTTTCAACTTACCAGCACACCATAATCTAGGAAATAAAAGATACTTGTCATTTCCTGTCACTAGCCCTGCAGTGACTAGACTATGGAGAATCTCTAAAGTTTGGGTTTTTCCTGCCTATGTTTTTTCTTCCCTATGCCTATGTTTGACCTTCAAGACCAAAACCAAAGATATGGACACATCTGTTACATTATCCCTTTGTAGAGTTGACTTAGGAATCAGTGTCTGAAAACATGGTACATGGTACACACTGAGGTTCAACCCAGTGACTACATTGGCAGGCATTGCTAAATTTCAGATGAACTCCTTTAAGTTCAGCAACGATGAAGCATAATGAAGGCATTCTCTGTGCATATGACTGATAGAAGACATATAGCAAAGTGTGAAGCAACTTTCTTATCTAAATATGGGTGCAACAGGCTGGCCCAATTCAGTCTCACTTAAACTATGACACAGGGTGTTGTTTCTATACCACAAATATTCTTATATTTATCTAAAGTATCAATTATCTTCTTCTTATACAGAGCTCCCTAGAGCCCTGTACATTCTAGGAGGAGATTGGAGAGGGGCTGTTCACAGTGCAAAATACAAGTGGATATGGCTCTTGGTCAACAGGCAGGATTCTGGAACCTGTCTCTGGGAGTTCTTAGGGGATGGCAAAGAGTCAGAATTTTGTCTGCTCCCTTGGTTAGCAGAAAAAATGTTTCCACGCTACACAACTGGGATCCATTGGGACACAGGGCTCTTGTGGTAGAGTGGGCTCCTATCCATGTGGGTTCTTGCCCAGTATCTTTACTGGGTTTGTGAATAAGTAAAACTATTTTTATATTCTTCTAAGATTATTGTTCATCGCTTCTGGATTTATAAGCCCATAAATTAAAAAACAATCTGTCTCTGTTGTTTAGTTTCTTCATTAATGACACCCTCTCAAGATATAGGATACACATGTGTGATCTGCTAGAGTGCAAAGACCTTCCTAATGTTTCCCCTCCTGATTAAATTACACAACTACAGGTTGTCATCCATAGGAATGGAGACTGTCTCATAGGGTGAAGTGTGGACACACAGAGCACGTGTGTTGCTGGTCCTCAGGATTAGTCCTGATGCAGAAGAAAGAAGAACTTAAGCTAAGCAAGTTTCATTTCTTCTTCCAAGCATGTTTGTTATCCAGGCAGTCCTCCTCTTTCTCCAGATGGAGAAGTGGGAACATGGACAGCTGCAGGCATCCCTTTTCACTCTTCATCTAATATGATAGAGTGGGAATTCACTCCTCTCTGGAGACATAACAAGTGGGCAATTTGTGCCACCAGAGTGGCAAAGGGGATGTCATGGAGACTATGACTCCAGAAAGCAGAGGGATCATGTCAGTGGAATGTGCAAAGAGAGCAGAATGGAGAAACTACCTACAAAGTAACCATCTCTCCTACTCTTCAAAATTCCTCTATCCAAAATAAAAGAAAATTTTACAAACACACACACACACACACACACACACACACGAAGCTTAACTAGACAGGAACATATGTGTGTCTCTTTTAACAACTCTAAAGACTTCTCTGGAATCTGCCACTAAACAAATATGTAGATGTGCTCCCTCTGTGAATTTTAATGGCCTATCTGAGGTCTCCTGGCCAATTAATTAACCAATGATTTATGGGAATGATCAAAATATACGTATCTACCCAATAGTTGTCACTGTCATTATAAGCTCAATTTAGTATTATGCCCAGGTCTCTGTCTGTGCTAAAGTCCAGATTAGAACCTTTTGGAAACAAAGACTAGGATTTGAAGAATGAGAAATTAAAAGCACGAAAGATGTACCCATCTTTCTAACATGGAAACCTTAATGACCAAGAGCAAAGACACAGACACATCTGCTACTTTATCCCTGAGTAGATAAATGTGACCCTACCCCTGATGTGCCATTGTACTAAATTGACTAGATTTATTGAATGCCTATGATGAACCACACATTAAAACCCATGCACTATCTAATCCAATTAGAGAGGAGTCAGTCCATTGGATTAGCAGGTGATAGAAGCTGCAGAAGTTATTCATTTCTTCAAGGTTAAAATGCAGGTAGCTTGAGCCACCAAAGTCATATCTATTTCATTCTTAGAGTGAGTTTGCTGCCATTTGTTTGTTCTCTAAAAGCATGGCTCTCCCTCTTCAGGGGACAAAATCCCACTCTAATTGGCCATGGAGGCTGATCTTCCATTCTTGAAGACTCAAGTCCAGTACAAACACTTCCACCATGCCCCCCACTCAAATCATTTTTTTACTAGCCCACCATATATTTGCAGCTTTACTTTTATATGAGGAAGTCAGGTGTTAGCCTCAGGCGCCATTTTGGAATGGCCGCCACACCCGCTTCCTACACTTTTAATTAGCTCATAGTCTAGATTTAAACAACACAGGTTTTGCTTTCTCAAATGGAAGTATCATATAAGAAGCAATTACCCACAGCTATGAGGCACTGTTATCGGATACTGTTATGGTTTCGATATTTTACCTTGAAACTCACACTGAAATCTGAATGACATTGTGTAGTGTAGAAGGTGGGATCTTGGAGAGGTGATTCAGTCATGAAGAGAGAGTCCTTTCCATCCTGGGGGTGCTGTATCACGTCCCTCAGGGCTGCCTGCATCAGTTACTGTAAGGGAAAGCTGAGAGCTTGCCTCTTTCTTGAATGCTACTGTATCCTTCTGAATTGCACGACACCATGAACAGTACAAAGTCCCCATTAGCACCATGGCACAGGACTTTCTAGCCACTAGCACATGAGCCAAACAGGACTCTATTCTTTATAAACTACCTGGTCTGTGGTATTTTGTTATATTGATAGCAACTAGAATAAGGAGATCATCAAAGACTAGTCCAGACTTACCTGTTGGGCCTCCGAGTTATTATTTTTTAAATGGTATTAGATGCATTAAAGCTGATTAATACAATTCTGCGGTGTTCTAAGAGACTCCAGGAGACTTTAAATGGATATAAAAGACATCTAGCTTATTGTGTCTTCTGTGTGTATGTTTCTGGGTTTTTTGTTTCTTTGTTTGTTTGTTTTGATTGGTTTTGGAAGGTGTTCACTTTAAATCATACTGATTAACTAATGGTAATACCAGCTAGACTAAATGCAGAGATAGACAGTAACATCCTGGAAGGTGTTCTGTTAAAATGTATCTGCCCCTTAGTTTGTCAGAGGTTGTAGGCATAACACAAATTTGACTTGAAAAGAAAAGATGTGGAGACAATGAGATGAAACAGAAAGAAAAGAATAAGAAGGTAAAGGAAGGATTTATGGGTGATCCTGATACTCCCAAGAATTTCATATAAGAATCACAAGGTCTCTGCTGGTAGAGACCAGACAGACTATAAAGATAAAATATTTCCAGTTAGTAATTCATTGATGAATATAACATAGTGCTTACCATGTGCCAGATGATCTCCTGAAAATTATATATATATATATATATATATATATATATATATATATTCAGTAAACTACCCTGACAATCACATGTGTTAGGAAATATGATTATTCCATTAAAAAGAAAATAAATGCAAAAAGAAGCAAAGGAGAGGGAGAAGGAGAAAGAAAAAGGGGAAGGGAGGACTGAACAGAAAATGAAAGCAAGTTTAGACAAGTAACCTAAGATTATTGGTACTGTGTGCCATAGTTGGAATTTGAACCCAATCAGCAAGGCAAGAATTGTTATAGCTCCTAAGAGTTTGCTCTTAAGTCATCTTCCAATTCTTAAGTGAGATGTCATCACTCTCCAGGTATGAAAAATCAGTGCCTGGATCCTGTGTCTATCTTAGCACATGCTGCAGCCATGAATTTGGTCAGTCTATGCTAATGGTAATACTTGCAATGTACTTCTTGTCTTAACTGTCATCCAGTGCTCTGGATCCATCACAAACCCTGGAAGTCACAGCTGGTGCTTCATGGTAAGTCTAACCATGACTACTGATGTGACAGAGAATAGATAGTTGAGTGAAGGCCACAAGATTTTGGTTCACTTAACAAAGATAAAGGTTTGGCAGGTTGTCTTAGTTTCTTTTCCTGATTGCTGTGATAAAATACTCTGACAACAGCATCTTAATGGAGAACGCATTTATTTTAGCTCATCTTCTTTCACTGGGGAAATCAAAGCACTAGGAACTTGAAGCAGCTAGTCATGTTGTATCTTTAGTAAAGAATTGTAAACAATGTCTTCAGCTTACCTTCTCTGCTATTATAAAACCTAGGATCCCTTGTCCAGGGAATGGTTCTACCCACAGTGGGCAGGTCTTCATACTTCAACTAAACTCTAATCAAGATAATGCCCAGGACCCCAAGTAGGGCCAGAGGCCCATACCCCGAGTGATGTTAGATTCTGTCAAGTTGGCCATCAACATTGGTCATCTTCATTGGCTATATTTCACTTTCTCATCTATAAAACAGATGTCTTCACCTCCTTCTCTGTGGTTCCATGGTTGTGAGGTTCATTTAGAGAACAAATGTGAACCTTTCACAAGTAGGAAACTGATGAGTGGGAGAATGTCTGAATGAAACTCAACTTCTAGGGCAAAATTGTTGAGCCAATATTTTATAAAGTTGATAGGTAATGGCAAAAATCTGATCAAACTCCTATTTATCTGTTCCTATGGTCACTGCTCACATGAAAAGGATGAAAACACACAGCTTCAGAGCGTCTGGGACCCTCATAGGGTGCTGTTCGTGGCATCAGACAGTGGTGTCACCTTGAAAAATGATATGGCTTTACTATGGTTGAATAGGTGTGTATGCTATAACAGTTAATCTACTTATGAGTGTGTGTACGGGTATCAAAAATATGTAGCAGACTGCTCATTGTTGGCCATAAACTGAAAACTTCCCAAACATCAGCAGTCATGAATGGGTAAATAAATATGGTATAATCACATCTGATATACTATGCAACAATATACAAACTGTGACTGAATATCACAGTCAAGATGACTCATAAACTGAGTCTTGAGTTAAAGAAGTCATATCATATAAATATAATACTCAATATACAAGTATATCTTTATAAAGATTCTAAACAGGCAAAATTTATTGTGCTAGCTAGTTTTATGTCAACTTAACACAAGCTATACGAGAGAGAGAGAGAGAGAGCCTCATTTGAGAAAATGCCTCCATAAAATCAGACTGCAAACAAACCAGTAGGCTATTTTCCTAATTAGTGATTAATAATAGAGGATGCAGTCCATTATGGGTGGTGCCATCCTGGGCAGGTGATCCTGGGTTCCATTAGAAAGCAGTCTGAGCAAGCCATGAGGAGAAAAAACAGTAAGCAGTATCCCTCCATGGCCTCTGCAACATCTTTTGCCTCCAGGTTCCAGCCCTGATTGACTTCCTGTCTGTCCTGACTTCCTTTAATGATGAACTATGATGTGGAAGTGTAAGGCAAATAAATCCGTTTCTCCACAACCTGCTTTTCTCCATGGTATTTTATCACAGAAATACTAAACCTTACTAGGTCAGAAATTGGTACCAGTATAATAGGGCAATGCTGTCACAGACCTGACCATGTTTTGAGGAGGATTATAGAAGGACTTTGGGACTTTGGGTTAGAAAAGCCACCTAAAGTTGAAAACTCAGTGGACTGTTCTGTAAGAGCTTGGAAGATAAGAATGTTAAGAGTAGTGAAGACAATGGAGGTCTGGCTTCTGAAGTTTCAGAAGGAAGCAAACTTTCTACCAGGTGTTTTGTGTGAAAATCTGTGGTATGGTCAGCTGGAGCTGAAGAATTGGCTGAGATAAACAAGATACCAGAACCACTGAAGTTAAGCCTTTGCTTTGCGAGGATAATTGATGCTGGTTAGCTGGAGCTGAGAAAGTAGTGGTGATTAAGAAGAGACTAGCATCACGGAGGTGAAATCTTCTGGCAAGTGTTTCCTAAGAATTCAGCACAAAGAAGCTATGTTCCAGAGGAAGCTAAGGTTTTTATCTTGTTGGGAGCCTAACTTGGTAATGTGTAAGACTTACCCTGGTGCTATTATTTTTTGTTTTTATTTGTTTGATTTTTGTATATTTTGTTTTTGAAGGCATGAAAGGGTCATGCCAAAGAGCTGAGGCTTGGCACTGTGAGAAGTCAGGAGAGACCATTGGTAAAGGTGCAACCAGACTACCTGTGGAAGTCCCAGGATTGAAGGGATCATCAAGAAAGATGAGGCTTTGCATTATGTAGAGAGCCCATGAGACACTATTGGTAAATGTGTAGTCCAGTTGCAGCCGAAGACCCCAGTTCTTTGGACTTGGCAGCACCTTGAGGCAGCTGCCAAGAATAGCAGGCTCCATGGAATGGAGCTAGCCTGAGTCTAGAAAACAAACTGCTTGTGTTCTAGAAGGTGAAGCAAGATATATAACCTAAGTAAGCCCTTTGGAGGAGGCCAGATGATCATGAGTGAATCCCAGACATTAGACATAGAGTTATTCACATGGCCGAAGCTTGGCTTTGCTTTGATCTGATTGTGACTGTGCCCTCTTGAAGAGAAAGTATTTAATTTATTTTTGATTTTACAGGAGCCCACAGTTGAGATACTGAATTAAAAAAAAAAGATTTTAGATTTTAAAAGAGACTTGGGATTTTTAAATAGACTGAATTTTAAGGTATTTGAATTTGTAAAGACTGACACTTTTAAAGCTTATAAATGGTTTCATATTGTGATATAGCTTAGGATGAACAAGAAAGGAAAGGTTGTGGCTTAACAGTGATGTGTTTGTGTGTCAAACTGACAAGGGGTCAGTTGGGCTGGCTAGTTTTATGTCAATTTGACACAATCTATAGTTATCAGAGTGGAGGAAACCTCAACTGAGATAACACTTCCCCAAGATCTGGCTTATGAAAGCCTGTAGGACATTTTCTTAATGATTAATGTGGAAGAGTCCAGCCCATTATAGGTAATAGGGTTGGTGGTCTTGGGTTCTATAAGAAAGCAGGATGAATAAGACATAAGAAACAAGCAAGCACCCCTCTATGACCTTTGCATCGGCTCCTGCCTCCAGGTTCCTGCCCTGCTTGAGGTCCTGTGCTAACTACCTATAGTTATGGGCTAGGTTGTAAAAGTGCAAGCCAAATAAACTCTTTTCTTCCAAACTTTTGGTCATGATGTTTCATCATAGCACAGAAACCCAAACTAGGACAATTATTCTGTGATGTCATAAATCATGAAAGCTGATAAATTGTAGATATCAGAGGTCAGGTAATATTCTGATTCTTAAGTTGAGAGCTGTTGACATGACTATATGCAGTTTGTCAAAATTGTTAGGTGGTGGTGTGCACCTTTCTGAATCTGTTTCATGCAGTAATTAAGTCTGTGCACTTACATGCACACAGAGACACATATATACGCTTCAGCCTTTGCCTCACAAAAAAATAATTAGATTCCCTTTAGCAGCTCTCGAGAAATCTAAGTTCCCCACAGGAATGCCTATTAAAATTGCAAGATTTTAAAAAGATGCAAATGTACAGCACTCCAAGTTCAGCAGTCAAATCCATGTCTAGCATTGGAGGGAACTTTATGTGCCTCTCAAGACTGCTGATCTGGGATTGCAAACAATCTTAGCAGACTGCCTGCCTGATGCTACAGGCAAGTTTCCCTTTTAAAACATGGAAAAGGTTTCTCTTCTTTTCCCAGAACAATGGGACAAAACTAGAGATCAGACTCAAGTCTTTGCACCTGCTGAGATCATGGTTGACCACTGAGGTCACTCAACAAACCCCTCCCCCCATGTCCTTTTCACATTTTTAACAATTAAAGTTTTTACAATTAAAGATGACATTGCTCTACTGCAAAATATTTTTTTTAAATGAGCCCCCATTGTTTAAGACATCACATGCTTGACACACAGGGCTGGTAAAAATCTGTCTGGATCGAACCTGGAAGCCTGAAGACCAGGTCTCATAGTTTCAGAAGGAGCCATGCAAACTGCCTGTGAAGGAAAGCTTTTAAGAGTCCCATTCATTTGCAATGACAACAAACCACAACAATGACAAGATATTCCTAAAGCTGCAATGGAGGTACTTACATCCTGGGTTCATCAACAGGCACCTAACAGGACTTTTGGCCCAATCAATAGGAGGGAATTCATGCTTGGAACTCTGAATTTAACCAGCTCCCTATGGCTGGGGAGGCTATGGACTCTAAAGGAGAACCTCCTATAGCCAATCTCCTAAACCAGTATAATCTGTAACTGAATTTTAAACATTATCTTTATATTCACAGGTAATTTTAGCTCAAATCCCTCACCAAAGAAGCTTCCTCTTGAGCAGACAGATCAATACAGAACTCTAAAATCTGTCAAACTGCAGAGATCAAATGACCACAGGGTGTCCATCCCCAATTAATACATTTATAACACAAACCCTTAAGGCTCAGGGAACATCAAAAAGGAGATAGTAAAAAGATTGTATGAATCAGAGGACCAGGATGCCTGCTGTGATACAATGTCTTCTAAAAATAGCATAGAAGAAGGGAGGAGTGGGTCTGGAAGGAGTGGAGGTATATATGAGTAAGATATGTCATATAAAATTCTCAAAGAACTAACAATATTATATATATATTAATAGATATAGCAACCTCAAAGTCCACCCCTAAGTGGAAATGGAGGTCCTGTGGTTACAGGGGCAGACAGGCAGGGACCTCTCCCTTTCTCCCACCCTTGATCTCACCCCAACATCGAAAGCATTTCAGTTAGTGTTGGTGCTAAATTAAGAATCCAATTCTTGTCTAGGTTCAGGAGGACACTTTAGCCACAGCAGCAGTCAGTCTAGCTCTGTAGATCTTTCTCCATGACATTTTGTTCATTCTTAGAAATATATATTTTGCAGTGTGTGTTTTCTCACACCATGTTATCCACCTCAATTCTTGTCAAGCTTGTTTTTCATTTCAAATGCTATCTGGTATTGCTGTCTGTGCCATTTGTTAGGAACAGTTCAAATTATTTACATGTTTGGTATGCAACCCCAGAAGAATTACTAATCAAATGTCTTTGTTTTAAGAAAAATTTCCAAGAGCAATATGCAATGATCTTCATTGTCAAAAGACTTGAGTGGAAATGTTCTGTTTACTTAAAACTTAAAACTTATACTAAAGCACACACACACACACATACACACAGACACACAGACACACACACACACACACACACATACATATGCAGTGTGAAGTGCCCTACAAGAAAGAAAATTTTTTAAAAAAGTAAAAATGCAAGGAATAGTCTTCCTACAAAAAAGAGAGAATTTTACCAAGAATAAATAAGATAACTGAAAATGGTGATAAATGTACAAAGGATTGACAGCTGTATGATTTGTAAAATAAATGCAAATTAAAATAATAAGATTCTTTCATTGATATTTTAATATGTTTTATTAAATCTTTAAGAATTTCACACACACATGATGTATATTGATCATATTTACTTCTGTCCATTTTTTGATCCAGCATCTTCTAGTTTATTTATGCCAAGGAATCAAAATAAGGATCTCAAAGTCATAGCTGCACCCCTCTATCATCACTGCTGTGTCGTTTACAATGTCCAAGATGTGAAAACAATCCAAGTGTCTACCAAAGATGCAGGGGAAAGAAAACATGGGATAAGCAAATAGATGGATAGATGGATTATTCAACATCTTACAGGAGGGAGGAAACAATTGAATTTGTGAAACATAGATGGCCCTTGAAGAAATTAAGTTGAATAAAATGAGTGACACAAAGAAAACTATTGACTTGATACTCTGATATGAGGTATCTAAAGAAGTCTAACTGGGTTATAGTTCAGTGGAATTGTGCTTACTTGGTATATTCAAATCTCTGTGTTCAGTCCCTAGCACTGCATGCATGTATGTGTGCATGTGTGTAGATAGATAGATAGATAGATAGATAGATAGATAGATAGATAGAATCACACTTACAGTAGCTGGTAGCTGATAATAGAAGAATGGATGCCAGTGGATAGAAGTGGAGGCTGTGACTTAATGAGTTAATATTATACAAAATTAAAAGTCCAGAGATCTGCTTTATATTATAGTCTCTGTTGTTAAAATCCAAATATTGTGCACTGCTCATAATAAATATTCTTGGTCTCCCAAAGGGAAAAAAATCAAAGGGACACAGGAAACTTTTCAAAGTGATAAATATGCTTACTATGTTTATTGTGGTCATGGTATCATAGTTCTACACACGTATCAAAGCTCATCAAATCCTAGGCCTTACACATGTGATCATCTGCATATAGAGTATACATATATAAATAAAGCTACAAAAATCTTAAGAAATTAACAGATGGAAGAAAAACATCCAGAGAGTATAATCTCTCAAAAGTCAAGAGAAAAATGTTCCCATAAATGATGGGAGTTAGTTCAAATGAATATTTTTAATCCCAAAATATTAAAGACATGGAATATCACCCGAACAGGCAATTTCATACATTGTTGGTAAGAATAAGGCCAGAACATCCCATTTAGTCAGTGACAAATTTTTCATCTTTAAAATGTCCATTTTTCTCCACACATTCATTTATAAGCTTTCGATGCTGTGGCTCCTACAGAGTGTGAAAGTGTGAAAAGACACAGATAAAAGGATATTCCTTGCAGGTTTGCTCATACAGAAAAATGGAAAAGAATGTAAACATGAATCAACTAGAAATTTAAGAATAAATAATAGTGCTGCCGCATCAACTCGTTCAATGTGAAAATAAGGTAGGGAAAGAAAATGCATAGTGTAATCTAATTCTGTAAGACAAACAAACATTTGTCTGGGCTTAAACAGTGGAACAATCCTGCAGAAAACCCTTATTTGGAGACAGTGTGGTGACAGAGAATGCCACTTTCTGCTTTACATATTTTTGTTCAGTCTGAATTTTTACAATATGTTTTGAAAGCTGTTGGAATAGAGAAAGACAATAAAGGGTTTTTAAATAATTTAGAATATGCTCCAAATGCTAGCAATATTATGCCTGATTGCTAGGAATTTAAATGATTTTAAATATTTTTTATGCCTTTTGTACTTTAAAAGTTATCTACCATGAATATCTTCTCCTTTTCAAGTCAAAAAGTACGTGAATTTTTAAATAATTATATGCAATTGAAAATGTAGCATATGGTCAAAATCATGTGGAAAAAAAAACGTGCACAGTATAAAGTCTCAAAAGACTTACAAGTAAAAGCCAATGGTAATTAAATGGGTGGCAGGATTAGAGGCGAGTTTTCCTTCCTCTCCTCATTTGCAATCAACAGCTGAGTGATTTGAAGATCAATGGTTGGAATGACAGTAGATTCGTCATTATTATAATTGATGTGCTCATTAGCACCTAAGCTCTCTCCCCTGGTTTCTTTCATACTTGCTATTTCCATGCAACAATGTTAATTATGGTGATAAAGTACTGGAGTGAATGGCTAGAAGCGAAGCCAATGGTACCATGGAGACAGTCTAACAGAACAGTCTTGGGTCCATTGTGTCCTACCTCCTACCTTAACACAGGTAGATTCCTGACCAATGTGCAATTATTGGTGCCTTTGCTGCAGATGACCCAGAAAACATATAATAGCTTCCTATGAATAAATTGGCCCACAGTTCAACAAGTAGCCCAATATGTGGCATTTCATTTTTCTTTTGTAAACAAAAATGGGCAAATATTGAGAGCCAGTACTTTCTAAAACAAAACCCTAATACTGAAGTTTATATTGAGAAGGAAGTGGGTAAAATAAAGGGTGAGGAGAGCTAGCAGGGTAAAGTCCCCATGCCCTGAGGCACCTGGTCTTTCTGAATCTCTCTCCCGAAAGGTCATTGGCCCCTCCCTCGCTGGTGCCAACCACCAACTTTCATAAGTGGTCCAAGCATAAATAAAAACACTTACTTTTATATTTCCTCAGAGAACAGAGTTGTTTTAAAAAAAAAAAAAACAACTCTCCATTTTAAGCCATACCACGGTCATACAAACAAGACCAAACCCTGAAAAGATGCAACACAAATGTAACTGTGCTTAAATCTAAAATGCTGTATTGCATGTTTATAGCTAATTTTTTTCTAGGCCCTTCAAAAGAAGAGATACAAATTTGGGGTTCGAAGTTGATATCTCCTGTACATGTAGAAGCCCTTCTTTGTCTGAGGAGCATTTTCTTCTAACGGATGTTGGAATGTTCCTGTTTAGTTAAGATGTCCTGTCATCTACTGAAAGCATGATAATTGTATGCTGATTTCACGTCCTCGGCTCTCATCCTCTGCTATTTCTCTAACTAGAATTATCTCCCCTTTTCTTCTGTCCTTTGGAAACTGTTCCAACTTGTCCATATGTCACTTGTATGTTTTTCTTTTCCTTGCAGGGTCACTTCTCATCTTCAACTGTCTCTAAATGTGATTGCCACATCCTTCTGTCTGCGCTGATGCCACACCCTGTATTTTTATTTAGAAGTCCTCATACATATATATTTCATTACACACCAGGAAGGAATGACTTACACGCTCTAATGAGAAATCCAACATAATTTCCTAATGCTTTGTCCTTGAGTTTGAAGTGCAGTGTTTATATATATGTTCTTATTTGTTTGGGTGGGAAGAGCTAGGTACAGAAAGTAAAATCGGTATATTTTAAGCTCAGGTTACTTTCTTTGCAAGTAATTTCTAGCTGTGTCCCATCCTACAGGATCTCAGTATTTCCCATAAATATGTGTAACAGAGGAAAATTTTGTAAATTATGAATAAGAACAGTGAGGGGAAAATAGGCATCTATGGCCCAATCTATTTTAGAAACAGGGTCACATAACTTTGAAAAGGTTTACATTGTCAATACTCAGATGCTCAGGTACTTTGAGTTCACAGTGGGTTTCTAAGAACTGGTTGGGCCTATCAGGCAGTAAGCCCCAGACTTCATTGTCAGCGATAAACATTTTCATGGACTCACTTGTCAAATATTTCCTGGAAGACAACTGTGAGAAACAGTGTTCTAATTTTTGTACAATTCTCTTTCTCAATCACCTAATCTGCCTACACAAGTAAGTGAGAGGCTTAGCATGACAAACTAGTCATAGCACATTAACTCCATAGGACTATGTAGAAAACCCTGGAGTGTTACAAGGATGTGCATAAACAAAGACCGGATGTGTATGGCAGACACCTAGGTATCAGTGGTGCCAATCATCCACGACAAAGGGAAAGATACATTCAGTAACAGATGTTCAGACATAAGAAAGTCTCCACATCCTTCATCCTATGTACATACAGTCTAGAAAAAACTACTTCCAATATCTGAGCAAGTTTTATCACGTCACAGCAGCCTTGGTCTGACATAGTCCTTAGTTTCTTGCAAAATTCAGAGACTGAGACAAGAAGGGGCTAAGAGGCTGCCTGATGCCAGTACATTTAGACGCAGGTAAAGTTAAGCCTGAGTGGTGAAGCCGCTGCAGATGGAGTACCCAGGGAGGCTGCACTAAACCTGGAGCCCAGATCTCCCATGCTCTCCATGCTAGATGATGATACTTAGCAAATGATTACAAAAATATCTAGATTAAAGAATGTCTCTGCCTAGGCATGGAGAGATTGCTCAGCAGTTAGAGATCACTGGCTACTCTTCCAGAGGACCTGGATTCTACTCCCAGCACCCACATGGCATCTCACATCCATCTCTAACTCCAGTTCCATGGGCTGTACTGCCCTCTTCAGGCTTCTAGTAGCAGGGACACACAGGCAGGCAAAGCATCCATACGTATAAAATAAAAACAAACAAATCATTTTAAAAAGACTGTCTCAGTCTGTCCTCTGTTGCCCACAAGAAAGAAGGTTTGTTCTGGTGCAAGTTCTTACATAAGTTAAAGCCTACTTGTGGCACAGTCCTCAGTAGGCCAGGATATTGTAGTGCAAAAGACAGAGGTCGTACCCTTCTATAAGAGACATACTCTTGAGAAGATCTATGAACCCATTGATCTACTAACCTCCTTAAAGAGATGTATCCATTTTTGTGGGCTGAATCTTAATCACCTTTTAAAGGTCTTTCCTCGTAAAATCTCAGGATGGGATATTAATTGTCAAAATGCTTTTTGTAGAGAACACAGCAAAAACCCACACAAGAGCACTTTATTATACGTGTTTTATCATTCTAAAAGATTACAAATTGAAAGCTTTCTAGCCTCCCCATTTGGTCAGATAAAAAGCAAAGTGCTAATTTATTCATTCTTTCATTTACTGAGCATCTGCTATGTAACAGTCACTCTATGGGGGCTCGGAGTTTAGTGAAAAATTTAATATTATCATCTTGATGGGATACTTATGCTATCAAAATAATCACATACATAAATATTACTGGGTTGACTCTAACAAAATATATAAGTACTAGACCCATATAGACAAAGAAAGCTGACATAGAATGACTAAACAGAACTAATAGTCATCTGTGATCCAGAGAATTAAAAGACCTTAAAAACAGGATAATTTTTGTGACTGTCCTTGTTTGTTTCCTGTTGTTGTGATAAAATACTGACCAAAATCAACTCAAGGAAAAGAACATTTATCGGCTTACAGGTTATATAGGCCATTATCAAGGGAAGCCAAAGCAGGAACTCAGGGCAGGAACTGAAACAGAGACCATGGAAGAATGCTACTTACCAATATGCTCCCCATTCCTTGCTCAGCCCGCCTTCTTATAGGACCCAGGACTACCTGCCCAGGGATGGTACAGCCCTCAGTGGACTGAGCTCTCCTACATCAATTAACAATTAAGAAAATGCCCCACAGACATGCCAATTTGATGACAGCAGTTCCTCAGCTGAGGTTCCTCTTCCCAGGTATGTCTAGGTTTGTGTCAAGTTGACAAAGACAACTACAGACACCAAGGAATGTCACTTTGTCAGAGAAGTGGTAATAGAAATCATACTATCAACTTTTGTCATATCTTGAAAAGGGCTCTAGGGTATATAAGATTGGTTTTGGAATAATTTCCAACATGGAAAACCCAAACAAAGCTCTTACCAGCTTCAGTCATGCAGTTATTATTGTAGAAACAAACAAGTATACAGGGAAACCTGAGTTGAATTTTACTGAGACAGTAGGCAGGCATGTGGGGTTCTTCTTTACCCAGTGATTTGTTTGATGTTTATAGGAGACATTTTAGATCCTGAAAGATAATTTAGAACAAGAGAAGCCATTGCTGACCAGGGCACAAAGTAAAGCCCATAATGTTAACCGCAAAGAAGCAAGGAGAAAGACCACCAACCCCAGCCATCATGGCCAAATGAATTAAAACAAGCAATTAATTAAAGCATGCTTTCTTATTCATATACATGGACTGTCTCCCTCTAAAGCAGGATTCAAGAGGTCAGCTTTGGACCTGAGGAAGACAAGATTTTTATAGCTCTGGGGTAGGGGGTTTCTCAGTAGGGGATGGGTGGGCAAAATCAGCAGGGTTGCAGAAGAAGAACATGTCCATAACAAGTTAGTCATAAGGATTTCCTGAAACAAAGATATGACTGCAAGATAGTCATAAGGTAGTCATTACAACAGGTAGTCATAACAACCTTTTGAAATAAGTAGGATTGCAAGGTGGGTATAACTTTTTGAAACAAAGACATGGGTGCTGCTTCTGTAACAGGCAGTACAGAACCATTTGTAGTTAAGGTTCCAGGTGCAGCCTAGCCCAATCCTTTAGAAACAGAGGTTTGAACCTAAAAAGGAACGAACCTAATTTGTCTTTACAATAAGATGGCTTCTAAGCCTAAGATGGGGTAGGCTGGTTTGCCAGTGCCAACATGAGTGAAGGTCTTACATCTTCTGCCATTTCTGGGTGCTTTCAGAAACACCAGCTTGTACTTCCTAGATTCTCCCAGCTGTGAAACAAAGCATCAAGCACATGGTCTGGCACCATCACCTATCCTACTCTCAGAACTGCAGGATGTGTGCACTATTAGCATTGGTATTCTTCATCCTATGTGGCCTGAGGAAACTAACAGTTACTTCTCTTGAAGCTGGTGTGTGGCTTTGGAAAGAGACCACAAAGCATTTTCCACACCATGTGGAGTCTTTGTTCTCTTTCTTTTAAATCCCCGCCCCCTTGAAAATGAAAGAGATCACAAGTTTTGAGTCTGACATATCAGTAAGAGCACAAGAAGTACCATCCCCTCCTAATCTGCTTTTCAAGTGGTCTTTTCTCTAACTCATATGGCATCTTAATTCACCTGTGTCTGAGTTACATCATGGACAAGCCAAGGTGTAGGGTAGGAGGGGATGACTTGAGGTTCAGTTTAGCTTAAGCCTCTCAGGAGGCCATCATCATAATAGATGCACCACTGTGATAGAAAGCAGCAGAAACTGGAACTCCAGCCACTTTAGTCTGTAGGGGTGAATCCCAGGAGGTTCCCCAGCATCAACAACCATGACCTATGCAAAATTAGGGGGGGTGGGGAGAAGATTAGGAAAGGGCTGGCATTGTAAGTCTATGTGCCTGCCAACAATTCCACACAGTTGGGGTTGGTGGTGATGGTGGTGGTGGGGACACTCTGCTGGAAACCAGCATTTCATTTGCAGCTTCATTTGCAGTAGAAAAGTTGCTATGTGTAATAATGTCAGCCACTGACAGTTGGGAATCAGTGGCTCCTGGAGCGAGCCACCACCACACAAGTAATTTTCACTTTGCAAGTCAGAATGACCCTGGGAGCTAGGTGCTGGAGGGGGAGGGAAGTGTGGGTGTCTGTTGGGACAGGTTTGGGCAGAGTGTCCACAGGGCTTCTGATGGCTGTTTCTGGCCTGCAGTTCTTGCCACTTGCAAGCTCTTCACACCACAAACATATTGCCTTTGTGGTTTGAGGAGCTCTCAGAAGCCTGCCCATCTCTCCTGGAGGCAGAAAGAGGAGGGAGGATGGCAGGCAATGAAAAATAGCAAGCGGAAGAGACAGCTGTATAACGCAACAAATAGAACCTCAGGTGGTCCCAGGAGTGCTGCTATCCGGTCTCAGGTCCGCCACAAGCCAGACAGCAACTACAGCTGTCACTGCTCTCTGGATGCAGATGGTGCAGGTGGATGAAGGTAGACAAGGAAGTCTTAGTAGACTTCCTTATGTTTCTCTAACTTTCTAGGCTTAGTTGATTTAAACTCGGAAAATGTGAGCGAGGAAATGGAATAGGAGAAGGTGGGCAGCGGGCGTGTGATCTTTCGATCGATCGAGCAGAGGAGCAAAGACGATGGAGAAGGAAGGCTTCTCCAACAGCAACAAAACCCAACCACACAGATCTGCAGAAGGTATTCCTCGCAGAGAGCTAAGTTCTCTAAAGTAATCATGATTCCCGTCATTATCATAAACAAGTGAAATCCTAATTAACTTTGTAAAGGGCAGCATCCTGTGGATGGCTCAGAGATGCCCTGCCTCCCACGCACCCTTTGCTCTGGAACCCACGATGATCCCTCCCCCGTGAGTGAGTGCACAGCTTCTTCACTCCACAGAGACTTGCTTTGGGGAGCTCAGGGGAAGTGCTCAAGTAAAGGGCCTAAGAACCGATGGCCTTGGGAGACTCAGTGTGGAACAATTCAGCCGATATGAGGCTACACTTCAGAGAAGGTTCTGATCACGCACTCACTCTACTCTGAGGCTTCCACACTTTTCACCCTGCTTAGGGGCTTCTTCCAAGGCTTCCTTAAGCCTGAAGAATGTGGATGAACTTAAAGTTTACTTGTTCATGGAAGACTTCCCTGCTTCTCCACTCTATTAGCACTCCAGGAGTGCTGCTGAATTTGTTCACCTGGCTCCTTCAGACTCCTGAGTTTTTGATGGTGTTGTTTTTAATCAGTATCAACCTGGCCTCTTTACCTCCCAGTTCTGCTCTGCAGGGGTTGTTGGGTCCGAATTTTTACTTTAGAGAACTTAGCACTCTGTGAGGAATACCTTCCACAGACCCAACAACCCCTTTAACTGGTTCTCATATAGTTCTCATATAGTTCACATCCTGCACTCACCAAACCGAGGAAATGCCCGGGCCACTCTCCCCTAAGGATCCGTCTGCTTTATTTAGAGTATGCTATAAATTCTAGAACTAGAACATTGGTGCTAGGGTTGAGTAACCCACTGAAGGACAGTCGCTGCAAAGAAGACAGATTTCAACCTGTGTAAAGAATTGACAAGCTTTAAAAAAATAATTCAAGCCATGTAATTTCTTACCAAGGCCTACAAGCCATATGGAATCGCTTGTAAAAATATGATAGAAATGTTGTAAGGAAATCCAAGTTCAGAATAAGCTAGTCCTAGTAATCTAGATGAATAGAATCGTATCAGCATGGGGCATAGTGATGTTGGCTGAAGAGCAAGGTTGATGCAAATCAGAGAACAATGAGAAAGAAAACCCAGCAGCAGCTCAGAAGCCCAGAGGAGAAACCAGGCTGCTGCCTCTTGCAAGAACTGTCAACTGGGAGGATTTTTAAAGCAGTTCTCTGGTTATAGATAGTATGCAAGTGCCCCCCCCAAAAAAGTCCATAAACTCAGACTTACAGTAAATTGACCAGTTAGCACTCAGAGAATGCTAGCAATTTCCTTAGGTAGACACTGAAAACAATTATATTTATAGAAGAGCTAAATTTTGGTTTCTGGGTTTTCATTTTGTTTTCATTCTGTATAATTGCTTCATCATACTTTAAAATATAAGTAGAGCAATTTTATCACCAAACATTGTTTGTCACGTTGTAAGGAGCCCTGGCGTTTGGCTCCTTGTTCTCTACATTTTTCTTTCTTTTAAATGTTTTAAAAAAGATTTAATATGTGAGGGTTTTGCTTGCATGCATGTATATGAGCTTGCTGTCCACAGAGGTCAGAAGAGTACCTCAGATCTTGGATCCCCTGGAATTGGAGTTACAGATGGTTTGGGGCTAGCATGTGGATGCTGGGAACTGAACCTGGGTCATCTGCAAGAACAGCCAGTGCTCTTAACTGATGAGCCATTTCTCCACCCACCTTCCCATCCATATTCCCAGCTTTCCTTTCTTAGAAAGAACAAAATAACGAGTTACCCTTGTTCAGAATTGAGCACTGGCTGCCAGGAGATGTTTAGCAGGTACTGGAGTGGTTCTCATACTGGAGTGGGGGTCATGTGCCACAGCATTAAAAACAGCCAGAATATTTGCTGAAAGTATTAATTCCCAGGATCCCAGAAAGGTCTTCTCATCTTGGACTGAGGCCCAGGAATCAGAACTAAGAATCAGATTTGGAATATAAATCAGTGGTAACTAGTTTCTAAAGCTAGATGAAAAATTTCCCAATCCATACTATCTTCTGTTGGTGATCTTTGTGACTGTGCTATTGGGAAATAGGCTATGACCCCACTCCTTCAATCTGCATACAGACATGGCTGTTTGCATCAACAGAGCGTTATGGAAGTGACGTCATGTGGCTTCTGAAGCTCAAAAGAGCAATGCTCTTTCTACTTTCTTCTCAACTGCTCTCCTACTTGGAGTCCTGAGCCTTCATAAAAATAAAATACTGACATTCAGGTTGAAATGATATCGGTGTTAGCCTTAAATCATTTATTTTCTCTATTAATTTGAAAAAATATTTTTGATGATCTATTATTGCCATATTTCTTTAACACAGTGTTTTTCATGAGGTATATGCTCAGTGTCAGGGGCTGAGTTGGGACAGGAACTACTCAGTAGCCAAGGGCCTCTCTTTTGCTTTTGTGTCCTTGCTGGGTGGGTGGTCCAGGGCTTCTTACTCCTTGGAGACCATGTAGGCCATGACATCCACCACCCTGTTGCTATAGTTGTATTTGTTGTCATTCCAGTAAATGAGCTTGACAAATTTGTCATTGAGAGCACTGCCACCACCAGCATCAAAAGTGAAAGAATGGGAGTCACTATTAAAAGATGCAGGAGACAATCTGGTCCTCAATGTGTCCCAGGATGTCCATTAGTGAACACTCAGATGCCTGCTTTACCACCTTCTTGATATCATCATACTTGGCACCTTTCTCCAGGTAACATGTCAGATCCATGACAGACACATTGGGCATAAGAATGAGGAAAGCCATGCCAGTGAGCATCCCGTTCAGCTCTGGAATGATCTTGCCTGCCCCTAAGGGAAGAGGCTGGCACTGCATGAGAAGATGTGGCTGCCTCTGGAACAGGAGAGAGCATAGACTAAAGCAGTGGTTGTTTGTTTGTTTGTTTTGTGTGTATATAAAATCTTTTTTATTGAATATTATATTTATATTTCAGATGTTATCTCCTTACCCCATCCCCCCCCAGGAACCCCTTATTCCATCTCCTCTCCTCCTTCTATAAGGATGTGCCCCCACCTATCCTCCCCACTCCCACCTCTCCACCCTCGAATTCTCCCACACTCAGTGTCCAGCCTTCATGGGATCAAGGATCTCCTCTCCCACCTATGCCCCACAAGGCCATCCTCCCCTACATATACAGCTGGAGTCATGGGTCCCTCCCTATGT
Organism: Grammomys surdaster; assembly: GCF_004785775.1. Lineage (NCBI taxonomy): Eukaryota > Metazoa > Chordata > Mammalia > Rodentia > Muridae > Grammomys > Grammomys surdaster. Next base: position 251,471 of record NW_021604783.1, on the reverse strand, counting down.
GCTCCCAGGCTGGTGGTTTAGACCCTGGGGAGCTCTGGTTGGTTGGTATTGCTGCTCTCCTCATGGGGCCACAAACCCTTTCAGCTCCTTCAGTCTTTTCTCTAACTCCTTCATTGGGAACCCCTTGATCAGATCAATGGTAGCTGTGAGCATCCACCTCTGAATATGTCAGACTCTGGCAGACCTCTAAGGAGACAGCTATATCAGGCTCTTGTCAGCATGCACTTCCTGACATCTACATCAGTGTCTACCTTTGGTGACTACACATGGGATGGATACCCAGGTGGAATGGTCTCCTGACGGCCCCTCCTTCAGTTTCTGTCCCACACTTTGTCTCCATATTTTAAAGCAGTGTTTTTAACTGTCCTAATGTTGCAACTCTTTAATACAGTTCCTCATGCTGTGGTGACCCCTCACCCATGAAATTATTTTCATTGCTACTTCATAACTGTGATCTTGCTACTGTTATGAATCATAGCACAAACATCTGATATGCAAGATATCCGATATGAGACGAGACCCTTATGAAAGGGTCATTCGACTCCCAAAGGGATTGTAAGCCACAGGATGAGAACCACTGCTCCAAGTATTTAAGGATATAGCAAATACCAAGACGTATCTCAGTGTCCTAGAATGTATATTCTAAGGGTGGCAGGGCAAGCTGTGTCTGGGGTAAGAGGTGGGGGAGTATATCAAATATTATATTACATTATATTAATAGTGAGCATAAGGTAGTGCTAAACACTGTGTAGACAAGAGAACAAAGTCTTGTAATAGGGAGGCGCTGCTGTGGGATAAGTGGTCAATGAAAGCCTTTTATGGAAAGGGCTGGACTGCAGCCTGATGTTTACTTTACTGTGGCTTCCCTAACATGGGGCACAGCTACCCTTTTTGAACAGCAATGTGTTAGCTCATATTCCTGGAGACTTGCTGGCTACCAGTCTAGGTTGGAGGGGGTGTCTTCCTGACCTTTGTCTTCCTCACTTGGAACTCTTCCTGTATGGACATCTAGATCTTCAATTCTCCTTTTCATATAGGAACTCATCTTGCTTCAATCATGACCCTATATTGGGGCAAACCTACATTCAGGGTAGTGGAGTTAGGACTCCCACTTGTGGATTTTGATGAGAAAGGACACTATTTAATTCTTAATTAGCTTTGGAAGATAAATGTCCAGTGATATAATAATGGCAGACTGTGAACATGGCAAAAGTAGAAATTAAAACCATTAGGCATCCCAAGAAGAGACCAGTGGTCCATGACTGGCAGGTTGGAGTATTAGCTTCGTAACCATGGTGAACACTACATCAGCTTTACTCCGGGACAGGATTGGAGGAATCCAGCTGTCAAATACAATCAGCACTGAACCCTGTCAGTTCTGACTCCATCTCGATCCCAGACTCATTCTCTGCACCCACCCTGGCACAACTCTAGCCAAGCGTTTATTTCCCTGTAGATTATTACAGTTGTTTTATTGATTTTTATGCTTTTGGACTCCCTGGTTTCCTTTATACATCCATCCTCTGAACCACCCATGGAATCGTTTTCCAAGCCTGAAATCTGATCTGGTCCAGCCCATCCTAAAAGTCTTTTATTTATCTTGCTGCTACTGTGATGTGTAGAACAGAATCCTCCATGACCTGGAGCTTTATCAACCCAGCGGAACTATAGCCAGTTTTTTCGGACTTTCACCCAGACTAACTGGGCTTCTTCTAGGGCTTGTTTTTGTTTATGATTTCATACCATCTGTTTTTCTTCATAGATACTCTATCATTCAAAGAGGCAACTCAAATAGGAACACATCTCACTAAACAAAATTGCCATTCTTCCTCACTGTCTGCAGAATGCCTCCTCACTCTCTTGTGCCTGGGCAGAATAAACTGTCCCCTGTCACTGTTCCCTTAGCATTTTGTTCAACATTTATTACCCTGGATAGCATTTATTTGTTTGTATATCCGTCATTTGTCTCCCTTGGTCAACCATGAAGTCTCCAAGGCTCTTATATAGCAGGCATTCAGTAGATCTCTATCAGACCGAATTGACTGGATACAATAATACAAATAAAGGCATCAATCATGGTCCTCAGGTCACTCTCAGTACAATTACTACCCTCTGGTCACAGACACCACTAGAATAGCACGAACATCCATATAAAACCCCTGTGAGCCTCTTTGTTACCATCAATATGCCTAGGCACAAATTCAAGTCTCAATACAGTCACAAACCAGCATGCTTGTGTTCAGATCATCTTTAGTCTTTCTGTGCCTTAGTTTTTGATAAAATGAGACATTTGATCTGGGTAGACTGTGGGTCTTTTTGTTTGTTGAAAACTTGACATTAGACTCATCTTTTGCTCACAAATCAAATTTATATATAATAGTATATGTATCTCTTCTTGTTATACAGTCTTAAAAGTTTAGGGGGTGCTGTTGAGATCCTCCTCTCTCTCTCCACCCCTTATTCCTGTATTAGAACCTCAGATACTTCAGGAGATTTCAGACCTGAGCATCAGAAAGAGGTGCTTAAGTGTGAAGACTAGAACAATCTATTTTACTCATGAGCTCTTGGCTTGTGGTAAATTGAAGCTGCTTCTCTGAAGATCCCCCACATAGGAAGCATTGCTGAACTTCTCTCCCAGCCTCCTGGACTCTCTTCCATTAATTTCCTTCAGTCCTCATTAGCATGTTTCTCCTGCAGACTTGGAAGCCTCGAGCAGTTCTTGCAGCTAATTTAACACCTGCAGGTTTTGAGAGTTGGTAGAGAAAATGCATCAATAAAATACACACTTGCTTTCCTTCTCTGAGATTTTAAATGCAAACTCTTTAAAGGTTGGACTTTTGTTGTGATTTCTAGTTGTGTTTTCACATCAAGTCAGATGTTAATTAATGCTCTTGTCTTTTCAGATGTAAGGAGATGAAAAACAAGTCAGAATGAAACTGTTTTTGATATCTGAATGGCCATCTTCAAGAAGTAACCTTGTGTTTCAGATGCAGACTTGAGCTTTTCTTTTCCACAGAGCAACAGACTGTGTTAGAAGTCACCTGCAAAGCCAAGGGACAGATGTAAGTAGGGCCCAGTCTATGGGTGGAACTAAGTCCTTTGATCTGGACATCAGGAGCACAGATGGAAGCTGAGAAGTTGTCTGCTTCAGTGAAAGGCACAGGTGTAGAATGTCACCAAGAAAGCATAAGACCAGAAAATCCTAAGAGGCTTAAAGCACAGGTTCTGCTCAGTGTGCAATGGGATATGTCCAGATAAGCTGGTCCTACACTAAGGATATCTGAAATATACTAAGTAGAAAACTCAGTGTGTAGATCTCACCTTCCAAGCATCCCAGCCTGACAGTATGATCACATGGCTGCTTGGAAGTTGTAGTTGCTGTTGCAGTTGCTGCTGCTGCCCAATATTATAAGGGGTTTATTCCTACCTATGCATAACCTGGGAACAGAGCAAATTCAAAACATGAAGTAGGTTTGCTACTGAATGCCTATTATGTTTGTCCCATCATTAAGGTGGAACCACTCAAAGTTGAGGCTCTTCTATACAGAGTTTGTGAGGCACAGCTACAAAGGCATGGAAGCTTATTCTTCAATAAAGCAAACCATTAACAAAACCCAAGAGAGGGGCAGGAATGCTTCCAAGAATGTCTGAGGAAGAGATTTTGAGTTCCTGCTGGAAGGAGAGACAGGTATGCCACTTTGAGGCTGTTTACTTAGAAGATCAAAGGCTACTCTAGTGGTACCCTTAGAGCAAGGTACCATGGGATAATTCTCACAAGGATCTGACTCGGTTGTTGGAGAGCATTTGTTGCTGTGCATTTGACAGGCAGCCCTTCCTCGGAGACTTCTAAAGGCACAGCTCTTAGCCATTGAGCAGTGAAAGGTGCCAGACAGAGACTAGGGAAGCATCACTCTAGGAGCACTCAAGAGTAAGAAGAATATAGTGATACTCAGACTATTATGTGGAAGAATATGGAAGTTAGAAAAATAATAGAGGTAGAGATGTGATCATACCTCAGCCAGCTGCATACACTAATAACCAGGAGCAGTTTGGAGACACAGAGACAGTTGGTCCCAAGGCAGACAAGGAGGGCATTAGTAATGGGAGGTTTCAGGGGAGCTGTTATAAGAACTTTAGAGAGAAAGCTTAAGCCAACTAGGCAAGGCTACCCACCCCAGATAATTGATTCAGGAGGTCCCTTATGGTTAAAAACAGAAAGAAGATGTAATCAATGTGGTTACCCTTGGAAATACATATAAAAGGGCTCAGGAAACCCCAAATCTATCTTCAGTGGGACCTTGGATTTAAAAGAACTAGCCAGGGGTAGAGGAATGTATGATTATGCAATTTTGATCAAGGTGTGGTCTGGTTGGTCAATCCCCCAGTACTTATTCTGCAAGGTGGTTTGAAGAAATCTATATACCTTGAGGGGGCAGGGAGGATAGGGAAGAGCCGTAGTGGAAGGAAACAAATGAGGACAAAGTAAAATGAGGCCATGACCCTATCAACCCTATAAGAGAGGACAGATAAACAAGACTCTTCCAGTATAAAGCCATGAACCCCCAAAACTGATCAGGGAAGATAGAGAATTTAAAATGAAATGTCTGATTAAAACCTGGATGTGGCCTTAATTTTCGAACCAAGAGTAAAGAGAAAGTTAAACAATTTGTCCAGGTTGTAACTATAGGAATGAGAAGAAGATTGGACAGAATATGGCTGAAGATGTTGATAAAAGTAGTCAAGTGGTGAGAGTTCTGAGCACAACTTTCAGAAGTCACAGTATCATCAGGATGTAAGGAACACATGTGACTGTTAGTAAACACACAGAGAAGACACACCCAAGCTTAGTAACAATTCTCTGTAGTCTAACTATTCTTTCCCAGCAGCACATGTGAAACACATATTAAACCGGGCCCTGGTAGCACATATCTTTAATCCTTCTCAGGAGGCAGAGGCAGGCAGGTCTCTGAGTTCGAGACCAATCTGGTCTACAGAGTGAGTTCTGGGGCACCAAGAACTACACAAGGAAACCCTGTCTCAAAAAATGAAAAACAAATTCAGTCTGAATTTCTAAGGGAGAAACACAGGGAACCTCATTGTTTATCTGATTCCATTCATATTTTTCTTTTGCAGCTTGCCCATTTTTGATATTTTTTGTGATAGTCATTCATCTTTCTATTTCTAGTTTGAAAATTGTTTTAGAAAAACACTTCACATACTTTATAGTCTTTGTCATACATAATACAAGTACTGTTTGTCTTATGGTTTTTTACTTTACTTCTCCATCTTACTTTTGTAACTGTAAGTTTCTAAAAGTTTGGGTTTTCTCACTTGTCAGTCTTTTCTCCATAATTCCCAAACACATTGTTTTTTTTAAAGCCTTCTTTGCCACTTCTACTTCTAATCCTCATCTGCCCTGACTGTGTACTGCCCTGGCCAACCTTTCTCCCATATTTGTTCTTTGTTTTATTCAAGAATAGGGAAACAGATTCTTTATATATAAGAAATAAAAAAGACACACCTGTTGGATTCTTGTTTGTCCATAAAGGTCTTTGCTGTTCTTGTCCTTACTTAACCTTTGTTGAAAGCTTGGCTGGGTATAGAATCCAGAAGGATTCCTCCTTGGAAGTTTAGTATATTATTACTTTTCTGCCTAGAATCCAGAGATCCTGATCAGAAATGGCTGTCTGTTTATCTTTCCATGAGTTATTTTTTATTTGGACCTCTAGAACCTTTGAGGATATTCATTTTATCCCTTAGGTTATTTGTTCTACTTTATTCTCAGCATCACTCTGTCTTAGGAGTCTGCTTTTAGCTCCATGGGGTTTGTTGTTATGTTTTGTTTCTCCAGTCATTTACATTTTTTGATTTGTCTTCTTTCTTCCAGAAAGTCTTTTAGGATTATTCTTTGGTCTCTGAGACTTGCCACACGCTTCCCCATTTTTCACTTGTTCATTTCACCTTCCCTTTTACACTTAGTTCTGAGATTCTTGACTTAACTTCAAAATTTCTTCTTACTAAATTTTTGGTCAGGTTTAAAATATTCTTTGATATATGCCTTTTCAAAAGGCATTAATCCTAATTTATTGTTACAATATTTTTTTGAGCAAATTGGCAGAAATATTTTAAAGTAGTTCTAATCTTCTTCCTATAGCTTATATTTTTTTCTTTTCTTCTGAGATTACTGAGTTTCCACTGATCATTCAAGTTCTTTTTCCTGGTATTTCCTTATATTTTTTATGCTTTCAATCTTTGTTATCAAGTGCTTCTTGTAATTTAATGACACAGAAAGATGGCTGATGTTAATTTTTTTTCAGCCGTTGTCCACATTTCTCTTAAAAAGAAAGACTAAAAGAGACCACAGTTAGCAGATATGACAGTCTGTCTTGGAATGTTTGAGGACCAGGAACAAGGAAATGGTTAAGGATCCTATAATTGTTGGTGCCAAGAATTTTGGGAGAGGAGCTCCTGTGAACATCACCTTTGCTATTTATCTTGCTTTCCTCAATTTCCTTTTTAGAAGCTTCCTAAAGTATAGATCAGTCTATAATAACCAGTTGTTGGTTTTTCTCACTGAAGAGCAGCATTTGGTGCCTCCTTCTTTGAGTCAGGGAGGTTCTGTAAGCACTTTGGTTCAGAGTATAGTTCTGGCCTGAGTCAACTCTCCCTACCTGTCTCTTAGAACACTTACTATGGAGAATCCATTTGGCATGTAAAACATCCAAGTATCCAGAGACAATCATAGTGTGAGGAAGCCCAAGAAGCCACAGGGAGTTGTACAGAGATGAAAAATAATCAGACTAAAGATTTCCTAGATATGTGAATGGCTTGCTCCCAAGCACATGGATAAGGAGGTCTTCAGCTGACCCCACCAACCTCATCTCATCTCTCTGCATGTACCTGATAGAGAAAATCACTAAGCCAAGTTCAGTCAATGCACAGAAAGGTTAGAGCAATAATAAACCTTTGACATAGGCATTACCTATTAGAATGATAATTTGCAAAGCAATAATTACTCATTACATATTTTTCATTGCAGCAGAAAGAAAATTTTCATTGAGAAGTCTTTTCAAGCTACTTTCTCCAGGATAAAATAGTGTCCTCAACTCTATTGACCCTTAGTAGGGATAAAACACAGTCCTATAAAAGGCTTGAAGATGAATGCTAAGTCTGTTCTCCCATTTGAAAGCCTTAACTTGACCCTCATTTTAACCTTCGAAAGGCCCCAAGCTTGGCTCTGCTGCTTCGACTGTTATACATTCTACTTCATCTTTGACCATCAGATAAAATCAGACATCCTCCATGAAGCCCTCAGAATTTAAGAGTTATTAATGGTACCTATCCACCTCTCATGAGCTTGTGCATGTACCTGTGACTATGTGAGTACATACATACATGTATTTGTGAGTGTATATGTGTTCGTGAGTGTGTACGTGTGTGTGAATGTGTGTGATATTTCCAGGTAATCCTGGGGAAAAATTGAAGTGAAAGTGTATGCTCAGCTCAGACTGTCATTTTGAATCAGAAGCCTATTAAATTCTAAAACAGAACACAATAGTAAAAAGAATCATTATGTATTTTATTTTATTTCTGTCTTCATTTTAGATAGTATTAGGAGCACTGAGCTAGCAAAGACTGTCTCTCATCTACTAATATTTTATAAAAATAATTATTTAGGGGAATTTATCCACAAAGTGTACTGCAATGAAAATCTCTAGGAGAAAGTGCTACATTTTCTAATAGTTGAATCTGGTCCCATTTCTCACAGACTTGAGTAGCAGAAGAGATAGTGTCATATAGTGGGAGAGAACCATGACATATGGTTTTTCCATTAGCATGAAAATTCTAGAGCTAAGTCCTTGATGTTCTACGAACCCAAATAGTTTGTTTTACATAGTGTAGGCCCTTTGAGTGAAAGAAGTAAATACCAGTATATTAGCTGTCTTTTTGCTTGAATATTTTGAAGACAAGAGATATGCCTTTGGAATGTGAAAGGAACTGGGCAAGGGCTCCTACCAGGCTCTACACTCAGTTCAAAGGCCCCACCTAGGAGAGAGAGGTGTCAGTAAATGACCTAATGTGACTTCTGGGAGCCATGAGACTTTCATTAGCTCTGGTTGCTTGTCACGCTTGTCAGAGTTCCCTCACAGATGCAAATAACTCTGATTTAGAGTGTAGGGGCTTAATTGGTTCTCTTTCTATTTTTAATGCACCAATGCTCTGGTCTCTAAAGTCCTGGCTAATGTTTGAGGGAAGGGCATTCAGACCAAGTAGAAAAAGTAATCAAGACTGACAATGTAAAAGCAAGAGGTCAGACGGTTTTGACAGGACCAGACATATTCCAGTTCCTGAGAGGGTCAAAATGCTGGTCTCTCTTAAAAACTGATGTGTATTGGTTGATCTATTTATTCAGAAGAACACTTGGCTGTAAGCAGTCAAGGAAGGCCATGCCATAGGCACGAGAGACCCAATGTTCACTTCTAGGATAATTAATTTTGGCCCAAGACTTAGACATTCCATACAGAAAGGACAAAGTCACATAATTCACACATCTAGATATTTTAGATGGCCCTGAATCTTTACTGTTGTTTTTGGTAATATTCAGATGAGCTTCTTAGATGTTTTCTTCTCCAGCAGGTCAGCAAGTTATTTCTTCCAACTCATACACATTCCTTCCTGGGTTCCTGGTAAGTACTCCATTCTCTGGCCTTGCATTGTTTTCAGTGATGTCTCAGTGGCCATGTTGGGCTGTTGCCTGGCTCAAACATTCCTTGGACCTGCCTCTTAATCTTTCCATGTACTCTCCTGATTTTCTGAAGAAAAGAATTGCAAAATAGGAGTCAGAGATGGCTTAAAAAGGAACCGACACTGCCGGACCCCTCCTTCCCCCAAAATCAATAGAGCTTGGGAGAACATCATTGTTAAAACCTTTTAAGACTCGTGTTTAGATAGACTCACCACGATTTCCCTCCAACATTTCTTTTAGAGCAGATATTTTCAAACTTGAATAGATTCATGAAATCACCTTGGGAAATCAATTAAAAAAATCAGATGAGAAATTCTGATTCATGGTTCCAGAGAAAGGGCTGGAAATGGCATTTTTAATAAGGACACCCCACCCACCCACACACTAGCAAATGTTGATGGAGGTGGAACACTGACTCCATGCTGAGAAATGATAGGAACACATTAAATAGAGTAAGGCTTGCACAGCATGGAAAGCTGGATGTACTTATTTAATATGAAGACGGTCTTCCAAAGGAAATGCTGTGCACCTATTCTTTTATAGAGGTCAGGAGCAAGGACCTTCCCATCAAAAGGGAATGAAGGTAGATACTGAGAAGAAGTGAAAATTAACTCATCATTGGCAGTTCCAGGTAGTCTCCACATAAGGAGAGTCTAGAGAATAGATGGGTATGCTCAAGAATAATCCTTGAGAGGCTGATGGGTAAAAGTATCTGTCACCAAGCCTGATGGCTGAGTTTAATCCCAGGGACCCTCATGGTAGAAGAGAGAAGATTACTGCAAATTATCCTCAGATACTGACCCATATACCATAGCACTGAACACATGCATGCATGTATACACACACACACACACACACAAACAAACAAACACATACACACAATAAATAAATGTAATCAAATATGTAAAGGAAACAATTTTTAGTCCTTGGGACAAACAATTTCATAAGAGGCACCTAAGAGCCAGGGAGAAAGGCAATTACCTCAAAAGAAAGGTTTATAGAGGACACTTAGTTCAGCCATCAAGTGTGTTCTTAGGAGAAACATTCCGGGAAATGAACATGAGAAAGAATAAGCTGAGATGTGTTATGTCAAGATGGTTTTATGCTAACTACCAAGTCTGATCAATGGGTACTGCTCCGAGGGGGCAGTCTGTTAAGAAAGACAAGTCAAGTCGTTTCTAAGCTTAGCAGAAGAGTAAATAAACATTGATTGATTAGCTATCACTGCTTTGGACAAGCAGAAGGACAATCAGGTGTGTCCTTCCTGACAATCTCTGTTTATGATATTCCCCAAGTTTCATCATAGAATCAATCCTCTTCCTCCCACCCTCTCTCCCTCTCTCCCTCTCTCCCTCTCTCCCTCTCTCCCTCTCTCCCTCTCTCCCTCTCTCTCCCTACCTCTCCCCCTTCCCCCTTTTGCAATTCCTGCATAAGGGAATTGGTACATGAGCAATTATTGAGATTGTGTTTCCATTGCTAAAGATGGCAGCTATGCTAAGAAACTCTCAAGTCTTATCTGGTCCTCATCCACTGTCCATCACCAGACTCTTCCAGCCTGGCCTTCCATCCTCTTTCATTCTTTCAGTTCTATGAAAAAAGACATGTAAGCTGGTCACTTTGAATGACCTTTCAAGTCCTTAATCACTAGGGATTGCCCCCTCTTACCCCAGTGATCTCCTGGTTTTAAAACATAAAAATGAGCTATATTTCATGAGTGGGTGGTTGAGTATGCTTCCCTTCAAAGAGCAGCCTCCTTTAAAGTACCTATTTGAAGGAAAATAAAGTACATATAATTGAGAGGCTAATTGCCTATCAATCAAATCTCTTCATTCGAGGGAGAACCTGTTGGCACTTTACAGACCTAATTTGAGTTAAGGCATGTATGTGAAAGAAATATAAATATGGTATACAATGTTTTTAAAGAAATATAGGTTGAATGTCTTCAATAATTAGATTTCTTCTCTCTTCATTCTGATTCATCCTCTTCAACTGCAGTCAATATGTTTTAGTTAGGGCTACTATTCCTGTGATGAAACACCATGACAAAAGCAGAGATTCTCGGGGAGGAAAGGGTTTATTCAGCTTAGGCTTCCACATCACAGTCCATCAGCAGAAGAAGTCAGGACAGGAACTCAAACAAGGAGCTGAGGGAGAGACCATGAAGGAGTGCTGCTTACTCCTCATGGCTTGCTCAGCCTGCTTACAGAATCCAGGACCACTAGCCCAGGAAAAGCACCACCTATAATGGGCTGGGACCTCTGACATCAATCACTAATTAAGAAAATGCCCTACATGCTTGCCTACAACCTGGTCTTATGGAGGCATTTTCTCATTTGAGGCTCCCTCCTCTCTGATGACATTGACTTGTATCAAGTTAACATAAAAGTAGCCAGTACTACATGTTTGATTGCTTTCTTGTTCCTCTTCCACACCCCCTCCTGGAAATATTTTTATTTTTCTAACAATCCCTAGTCTTTCAGGCTGTTCCGGAAATGCCAACTCCACCCACATATAGTGACACTTAGAACTTTTGCTAGGAACAAATATGGCTGGGGTCTGTTTCTTGCTGTAACCATCTAAGCCCTTGAAACTTCTGCAAAGCATATTGGAATGAAGAGTCAGACTTAGGGAAAACAACTCTTTTTGATGAACTGCTAAAAAAAAAAAAAAGAAAAAAGAAAAAGAAAAAAAAGAAAGAAAGAAAAGAAGGAAGGAAGAAACCCACAGCCCAGACCACCTGTGGAGTTTTCAGGCAAACGAGTCATTAAGTTTCTCTGTTGCTAAATCCAGTCTTAATCAGTTTCTTCCTCCTCTTTTCAGTACAAACTGATGCACCTAGTCTCAACTGAACTGGGAAAACCCATTGCATCGGCACTGTGTTGTTTCCCATGACTCAACTTCACCTTTCCCAGTTTTCTCTTGAGTGAGACTTTAGAAAGCGGGGAAGTGGACACCTGAGAATGACTGCTGGCAATCCTCATCTTGTTCCTGGAGAATCACCTGCATCTTCTGAATCAACACCATATATATAATATGAACAGGAAGGGAATGAGGGGGGAGGTTGTACATGGAGATGCTTGTGTACTATGAGGAGGAATTAATTATGCAAAACAGTGAGCTACCTGAAGACAAATATTAGTTTGTCATCCTGAAAGCTGAGCTTCCTAAATCTTAGTTTGCAATAAATTGAGTCATTTTCAAATATGTTAAGCAAATATGCTGAAACTCTGGTATGATATACGTGTTTAATCCTGCCGCCTGTACACACACTTTTCGTGGACCTCCTGGGCCACAGTTTTTTCTCCCGTCTTTAAATACATGTTAGCATTGCAGCTGTCCACTTATGCTACAGCAAGTGCATAGCTGCTGGAAGAATAAAAGAGGAGGATAAAATGGTGCCACTGATTTTTTACACATGAGAAGGGGATGCAGATAGGAGTCTATACAGCTAGCTTTATCTCTGGCATTGAAATGGATGCAGTAACCTTCTATGTAATATAACCTCAGGAATTCCATTTGCAGTCAGAGGAGAAAACATAGCAGGCTCTGCAATGATCGTGCAGGAAGTAGGCCCTTCCAAGGGCAAGAGGCATCAGGGTCTTGGATCAAATGAAATCTACCAGAGAATGGATGGGGTAGGCAGCAGTAAGCAGCTAGTTTGCAATCTCCCTTGCTCACTTTAGTGATGTCATTACTTAGGCTCAGATGCAGGGCAGAGGTTCAGCTGTGGCTTTGTAGAATCTGATACATCCAGAGGAACTACAAAGGCACCAGTTCATCTAGGCTTGCCTTAGAGAGGATGAAGCAATCCTTAAGATTTGGAAGCCCTTTTTCTTGAAATTGTCTCAGGCTGCTTGGACATTCTATTGGTAAGTTAAAAACAAACAAACAAACAAACAAACAAACAAAAAACAGGAGATGTCTCATAAATGCATTCAGTGAATTCAGGTCATATAGGATTAACTTAGGCATTAAAAATGAAATATAAGACAGGGCATAAACATGCCCTTTGGGTTTTCTTATCAACATAGTTCTGAGGGCAGGTGTCACCACCAGACACTGGGTGACTGTATGATGTTCTACTTGTCCCCATGAACCTCCTTAATGATCATTTCAATCCCACATCCTGTCATAAGCAATGGCAATGGCTTAAGTTACTTTCAATCTTGAGGACAAAGAGTGGGTTTCTCTTAAATTTTAGTGTCTCTCCTTTTAATTAATTTATTTATTAATTAATTTATTGGGGGGTGTTCAAGGCAGGGTTTCTCTGTATAGCCCTGGCTGACCTGGAACTCACTCTGTAGACCAGGCTGGCCTCAAACTCAGAAATCCACCTGCCTTTGCCTCCCAAGTGTTGAGATTAAAAGCATGTGCTACCACTACCTGGCTTGTGTCTCTCCTTTTAAAAATGTCATTTTTTAAATTTAATTTTTATTTGTTGGTATTGAAGATCAAAGCTAGAGCCTTATGCACCCTGACACTGATTTTATACCCTCAGCCTAGTCACTTGTCTTTTAGTGTGCTGTTAAGATGCAGAACTTAACATCTAAATATCAGGATATCGTATATGTAGAGAAAAATGATCTCCCTGATACTCTCGACTATCATCACAAAAGTTCTCTTTAAAACCACACCAAGTGATTTTCTACGTTCTTTTAAAAACTAATTAGTATTATTGTGTATGTGCATGACATGTGTGTTTATATTTGTGTTTGTGTGGTGTGTGTGTGTGTATGTGTGTGCCAAAGTGTACTATCAGAGGCCAGTTTGAGGAACTCCTTCCAACTTCAGGAGTCTTTAAGGGATCAAACATAGGTATCAGGCCTGCATTATCAGGTGGTAATTGTCTCTACCTCCTGAGCCATTTCTTTAAAAATGTATTTACTATTATCGTGTGTGTGTGTGTGTGTGTGTGTGTGTGTGGACGAATGTGTATGTTCTCTCCTTCCACCCTGACATGGGTTTCAGGGAATGAACTCAGATCACTAGGTTTGCTAAGCAAGTGCCCATACACACTAAGCCATCTCCGTGGCCCCATTTCTCCCTACATTTTAAGCATTATAGGCAGGGGAAAGGATATGTATGTTTCCATCATCATCCAAGTAGTGGCCGATGATGCATGCTATACTAAGCTTGGCTCTTTTTCATCCCTATTTGTGGAGATAAGTTCGTCTACTTCTAAAAAGCTTTCTTATGCTTTTATGGTATTATTTCCTCAACAATTCTCCAAAGAATCTGCACACATTGTTGATCTTTCTGCTCCATCCAGTGCCTCCATAAATAATCTCATCCATGTACCACTCTGCATGTGTATGACTTTACATGAAGACTACATTGGCAGAAATGGAGTTGCTGAGTCGACAGGAAGTGCATGTTTGTGATTCTGAGAGATGTCTCGCTGTTCTCCATATGAAGTTAAGCCCTTTGAATTCTATCCATCAGTGTAGGAGACTGCCTCTCCCCCTGCATAGCCACCAGGATGGGGCTGCCAAAGCTCTTTTGATTATTGCCAGTTTGAGTGTTTACAAAAAAAAGTTATGATCATGGAGAATATAACTTAGTGGCAGAAAACTTGCCCAGCATGCAAATGGCCCTGAGTTCTATCCCCAGCACTGAATAGAGGAAGAAAGGGGATGGAGGAGGGATGGAGGGAGAGGGGAAGGAGATGGAAGGAAGGGATAAAGTTTATGAGGGTATAGTTTTAGTTTCCACTTATAATTGAAATCTATATCTGAGCATGTGGGGTTTAAGTCATTGTATCCTTTTCAATGTGCAGTCTTTCATCTATGTCTGTCCTGAATGTGAGGCAGGAGCTCCCCAGGTATCAGAAAAGATAACATATCATTTGTGAGTGAACCACAGTTATTTTGTTAGCTTGCTGTTTGTCTTTGACCTGACTCTGTGGCCCACCCCTCCCATTCAGAACTTGTATTGTTAATTTTCTTTACCTAAATCCTCAATACTTTCGTCTAGGAAATTTGGTCCCCATACTTATGGAAACATAATTCTGAATCTTTTTCCCTCCACTTTTCTCAAAGGCTAACAGCAACATCACCAACAGGAAATTCGCATCGATGTGCTCTGTCAACACCCATCAGATTCCATTAGCTTGGAGCGAGCACACGCTGTGTGCCCTGAGTTCTGGGTATGGTCAGGTGTGGGTCTGTGTATGTCTGATCACCACCAGGGTCCCTTACACTCTCCTCTAACAACAACAGCCATGTTCTACTCTCCTTTCAGCCCCCAAACCCTGGCAACCATGAATCTGTTCTCTACCCTATCCTTTTGTTATCTCAAGAACCATCACATAGAAAATAGTGTTATAGTTTGGAAGAATGTACCTCAAAGGGCCATTTGTAAAACTTGGTCACCAGGGTAGAGGTATTAGGAGGTACTATGGGCCTTAGTGTACTTAGGGTACTTAGTGGGAGGTCCTTATGTTTTCAAGGGTGTACTCTCAAAGGGAACCACATGACCCTCAGCCCCTCTTCTTTTTCATCTATCTCCCTGTCTCTTATCTTTTTTCTTTCACCTTCTCTTTCTTCCTTCTAGCTTGTAATGTGACCCCTCATTCCACTGAGTGCTACCCCACCAAGTTGCCCAAACTTGTAACCAAACCTTCCAACGGTAAGTTCAACGAACCTTTACTCTGTAGGGAAATGGTCTCAGGTCCTTTGTTGTAATAAGGCAAGGCTGACAGATACATGAAGCATGTGACATTTTGGGGTTCAGCTTTCTTTCTCAGTGTTACATGATGCAGATATGTTTCTGCTTAGCTGTCCACTATTTCTATCTATCTGTCTATCTATCTATCTATCTATCTATCTATCTATCTATCTATCTATCTATCATCATTGTGTATGATACCTATAGTTAGATACTACAAAAGTAATTTAAAATGGATACCAGGCCCAAAGAATCTTCCAGCATACAAATCCAGTGAAGCCTCAGGATTGACTTACATTGCTTGATTTGTAAGCAAGTAAAAGTTAATTTTTCCTCATAAATGTTAACAAAAAAGACAAAGCAACCCAAATGCATCCAATGAAAAGTAGCTAATCACCTGGTTCACAACTAAGAAGCTTCCACTTGCCTTTCCTTTGTTTCTGTCCTCAGAAAGAACTTGTTTGAAGCTTTGTCATGATGTCCTTTAATTTACAATTGCTTCTTTTTCCCAATTAATTAATTAATTAATTAATATCCCAATCGCAGCCCTCTTCCTCCCAGTCCCCCGTCACATGGCTACTCCTCTCCTCCTCCTCCTCCCCTTCACCTCTGAGAATGGGGAGGTTGCTCCTGGGTACCAGCCTACCCTAGTACCTCAGTAACAACCCATCCTTGCACCTCAAATCACTGCAGGGCTAGGCACATCCTTTCCCACTGAGGCCAGACAAGGCAGCACAGTTAGGGAAACAGGATCCACAGGTAGGCAACAGAGTCAGGGTAAGCCCCAGCTCCAGTTGGTAGGAGACCCACATGAAGACCAAGCTTTACATCTGCTACATATGTATGGTGTGTTTGTATTAGGGGAGGGAGGAGTGCTGGGTCCTTGTATATTCTTTGGTTGATAGTTCAGTCTCAGGGAGGCCCCAAGGGTCCAGGTTAGTTGACTCTGTTGGTCTTCTTATGTAGTCCCTCTCTCTTCTGGGTGCCTCAATCCTTACCCCAATTCTTCCATATGACTGCTGGTTATGGTAGCACACATTGGTGGGATTTGCTGAAGGAGGGGAAGGCAGGAGGATCATAAATTCAGAGGCCAGCCTGGCCTACACAACTGCTTCTTACTTAGACATCCTAAAGTTTTATTACATCTCTGATAACCTTTTAAAGAACAAAGGCAAATAGGGCCAGCTAATCATCTCTCCTTCTCGCCTCCATATCTCTTTTCTCTGCCTTCAACTCTGATATGTTCCAATGGTGAAAAAGGAGAGCATCTTTAACTTCTGCCTTTTTGCCCAGAGTTTTGTATTTGGAGCTCTTAGGGCTTGTCTGTTGCTAGGGATGTGTGAACAGGGAACTGGAGAATTAGACAATAGCTGCTTCCCCATAATGCCTGGCTCTATGTTGTGTTGTACACACAGTGCTTGATTTTGAAGGTCAGAAGTTCCTCTTTACTTCCTTTCCAAAACAGACTTTATGCATCTGCTCCTTATCAAAGCAGCCGCTTCTCTTCCCCAGGGACTAATGCTGTGGGTCTGCGAGGGAGAAGGGCATGCACATAGGCAAGAAAAACACATGAAAGCTTAAAATATATATATATCTTGCTTCTGTTTCCACAATAGAAAGAACTCCCTCTGGCAAACACACAAACATGATCTTTCCCCAACCTGCCCTGTCCTCCAGGAATCTTTGGGATCAACACAGAAAACCTTGAAAAAGGTTACCCAGAAAAAGCTTTGAGTCTTTTAGGGGGTACAACAGTAGCTTCTGGGTTGCAGTGTCACAAAAAGGTGAGACAGGCTACTCATGGTAGCCAGCCCTGGCCAGAAGGAAATGCTCCTCCGGGTGCAAGGCATTTTTGACCCTTGATCTGCTCAGCTGCCATCCAGTCTGTGTATTTGGTTTGCTTTGGGGAGTATCACCTGGGCTGAGAACTAGACTATTTGTTATCTGCTGCCTGGGTAACAGTTTTGCATCTTCTCCTAACAGCATCCTTTGGTGATATTTGCATCCTTGCTGTTTTCTAGGTCTGGCTTCCTTGACCTGGTCCAGTCTGGATTAATCAGCAAAGACTTGTGTACACCATGGCCAACCCCAGGATTTCTCTAGAGCTCTGATGATTCCATTTTAACACAAGCCATCTTGGCTCATCCACATTCAGAGCAATGTCTGGATTGTTATCACCAACTCTGGCTATGTGACAGAAGCATTCGAAAGAAAGAAGGACGAAACGAGGCAGTGACTGTCAGCTGTACTGTTTTGAATTAGACGTCAAGCATCTATTTTTTTAATACACCTTTTTATTTTTTCTTGGAAGATATGCACAAAACTCTAAACAGTATTTGCCTCAGGGTTTGAGAAGAAAAATGGCCTACATGCATTGTGGGAGAGAGTAGGGGTACAGTGTGCCTGTTAAGGGCAACTTTGGCTTCATCTATGATGTTTTATTTTTAAAATATAAGAATGCATTTATATATTGCTTATGAAATTAGGAGGTGGTAAATGAGAACACATGTCTTGAAACAAAAGGTAGATTTTGTTGGTGTTGTTTTTGTCTTGTTGCTGACAAGGTCTTTCTGCATAGCCTAGGCTGGTCATGAACATCTTCAAATCACTAGATAGCTCAAGCTGGCCTTGGACTTGCTAGCTTTGAACTTGCAATCCCCCTACTGTCTCCCAGTTGCTGAGAATACAGGCATGCACCACTACGCCTAGCTCTAAAAAGATACTTTTTAAAAAGTCTATAAACCCAGAGTCTACATATCTAGAATATAAGATAACACATAACTGCCGTTATGCAGTATACCAATAATGCATGTCTTTCTGTTTCTGGAATGTTCTGTCCCTTGATGTATTGGCCATGTTAATCCTGGATGCTCACAAATATTTGGTGAATGGCTGACTTTCTTAGAGATAGCAGAGAATAAATTCTCCAAACAAAGAGAGGGGGTGAAGACGAAATTACTGAGTTAAGATATGAACAAGGGAGGGGGCATATCCTTTCATATCCTTTCATGTCTGTCTGTCTGGAAATGAGCACCAGGGTCTTGAGCATGGAACACTCATCAGCTCACTGTCATCTCCGTGCTCCCTGTAATCTGGCCTTCTGTGTAGTTGCCAGGAACCCATCAGCTAAGCATCTTCTTCAAAGGCTCCCAGAATGATGGAAAATAAGAATCAGTGCCAGTCACAGAGAAAACGTGTTCTTGCAGCAGTTGGAACTCCAACTAGACTTCCACGCTGTGCTCTGACATTCTGCATGCATATTGTGAACTGCCCCGGAGTGTACCCAGATTGGGAGTGGAGGCGATCACCCCCTCCCCTTACACTGCTGTTCTCTCCATTTGTTTCCTCAGATGCCAACATGATTCTTGTTGCATTAATGTGTCTGGGAAAGTGAGAAAATGGAAGCAGCATTAATTAAAAAAATATGTCACTTGAGATACTTTGAGCTCACTTCTCCTAATAGCCACTCAATGCTTATTTTTAAAAGTTTACTATTGGTGCTTATTGGTGTAGGGAGGAGGAAATGTCAATGTTAGTAGAAGCAGAGAAGTAAGAGATGTGAAAGAAGGGGGTCCCAGAGCGATGAAGTCTGTGAATCTTCCACACATCTGTGAGGCCATCTTTAAAAGTACTCCGAGGATTACTAAGGAAGCAGGGGAAAATAACTGTGATCCTAACATGACATGAAAGGGCATGGGGATCATGGTAAAGACAATTAAGAGAAATAATGGTATTCTCCAACCAAGAGAATCAGGAGGGCTTTGAGAAAAGCCAAGACCAGGGATAGGATGAGAAACACACAGAGAGAGCCTGGAAAGCTCTGTGGTTCTAGGGAGGAAGAAAACGCTCAGAAAGCAATCAAGACAGGAATTTTAAAAACCTAGACGGATGTGTCTGATTGATACACAAGCCACCTAATGAAGCACTCAATGGACAATGCAGCAAGAATTTGAGGAAGAAAATGAATCATGAATATTAAACAACCTAAAGTATAAATAAGTATAAATGGCTAACCACAATGGAGAAAATTGTCAACAATAATGTCTTGCTAGAACTGGTCAAGGGCAGCACCATCCTTATAGCATGTATTCTTTGTCCATATGATATCACATTGCTAGTCTTCCTTTTTGAACTTCTTAGTTATAAGACAAACTGTCAGACAAACCCAAATTCTAGGATCATTTACAAAACACTCTAGTGAAGCTCTTCAACTCTTAAGATTTCTCTTCACGTCAGACACTACAACAGTGGTTCTCAATGACCCTTCCACTGAGGTCACATATCAGATATACTGCAGATCAGATAGTTCTAATTTATAACACTAGCAAAGTTATGAGTATGAAGAAGCAATGAAATAATTTTTTGGTTGGGGTCACCACCAAATGAGGAAATGTATTAAAGGGTTACAGCATTAGGAAGGTTGAAAACCACTGTTCTGGAGGAACCTAAGCTACAAGAGCCAAAGAGAACATAGAAGTCTGGGTGGGATTTTGAAGTGGAAAAGGGATGTTGGGGAGGACCTGAGATGCCAGAATAAAGTATGGACTGTGGTGGTTGTGCCGGGTTTGGTTCTTGCTCCTGTGAACAACTACTACGTTGTGGAACTGGAACCAGGTGACAGAAAAGAAAACCCTTGACAATGGCCATCAGAGCTACCTCCAGAGCCAAACTTTTCATTATAACGGTCATAATACTTTTAAAATGCAATGCTGCCTAATACTTGTAATTTCAGATGGTCTCCTTTAGAGGTGAGAGAAGTATGTTCAGCTATCTAATACACTTGCACAGCCTTATTGTCAGGGTAAGGTAACTGAGCCAAGGAAGCACATTAGGGGAGGGATCTCAAAAAAACAAAATCAAAAAAACCCCAAGTCTTTTATATGTACCTGAAGAAATAGGATTTTGCCTTTCCTTGCCTTTCTATAAGAATGAAATCTCCCTTGTAAGGTTAAACTGATGAAGTTATATTTTAACCCAATTACACATACCTTTAAGAGGATGTCCTAATAGATTCAGTTCTTAGCTGCTGTGGATGCCCTATTCCTGTGACCCCTTGTTTCCTTATCAAAATCACAGTTTCCACATTAAGTAAGAAAGGGGTTTTGTTTTCTTAAACCAACCTAATGGGTGAGGGGATGAATCCAAAGCCCACCTCCCAGAGCTGTCACCTCTCTATTTGTTGTGTTAAGCAATTAAAAGGTGTTACTCTCTTGGTAATAAAGTGTAGCCCAGTTGTCTGAGTTTATTGTTTAATTTGCTAGCTGGGATCAGTTGGGTCTTAATTTCCAGCATCCTTTGGGGGTTGGGAGGGGGAATCTGTTTAGGTCCCAAGCATTATCAGTTGAAGTGAAACTGTTGAACTATTCATTCATTTACTTGGGAGTCTGCAATGAGTAGGGCTGGTAATAAAGTCCATGGCATACAAGGGTAATTGTGGGAACCTCATAGAACAGTTGTTCTGGGGATCATGGTAAAGACAATTAAGAGAAATAATGGTATTCTCCAACCAAGAGAATCAGGAGGGGCAGCTGTTCCCACAAGGAATGTGCCCTTGGTGATGTTTACAGGGCAGAAGAGAGTGTGGTGGCCCATTAGGAACAGAGTGGCAAGGCTTTATAATTTCATTTGTCTAAATATCTGGACAATTAATTTAATAAAGTGGATAACTGCCACACTGCTTCCATCCCCTCTCTACTTGTACACAAAGCTAATGAGGAATTGGGCGAGATGTTAATGTCATGGAGGATGTGTACTGCATTTCTAAAACTGCATGTCTCTTGCTGCCAAACTGGTTTGGTTTGACTTTTGATCCTGCCCTTCTGCTTTGATGGGACTGAGAGATTTGACAGGGAAAAAAAAAAGCTAACACTGATACTGGACTTTTGAGTTTCCAGATTGATTTCACATTTAGGATACCATTTGAATACGCAAGCCAGGGCTTACCACACAAGTCAGCATCCCTCTCTATTAGTTACGATTTGTCTTACTACAAAGTTTTAGTCTATCTTAGGAGGCAAAGCATGATGAACTGAGTGCAGTGGGGCCACGTAGCAGACAGAAAAGCAGAGGGTTTCGGTTGCAAGAAGTGATTAGTACCTTCAAGGCCCATTCTCAATGACATACTTCTATTAGGCCACACCCTGTACATTCTACAACCTTCCAAAGCAACATTACCACTTGGGGACCAAGTCTTCAAACACATGAACCTGTGGGTAAGAACTCATATTCAAACTATAGAAATTTCTCAATTTACAGCAAAGAAAACTGAGCTACAGGATATTACAGAGCAGTCACCAAGCTAGTAAACAATAGTTTTGAGGAATTGCAGAGTTGATTCTACTTCTTAAGAGTTTGCCCCTCTTTTCTCTCTCCTTCTCTCTCTCTCTCTCTCTCTCTGTAAAATATATGTCCACAGGAATCACCTAGACACATGGCATCCACAGTCAGGAAGTAGAGTGTTGAATGCATTCTGCTTACCATGGTGAGTGGGTCTTTTCACCTAAGGCAATCAACATAACCCCCACAGATATGTCAAAAGGCCCCACACTGAGATGATTCTAGACAGTCAAGTTGACAACACTAGCCACCATAGTATATTATATGTACACATATATTCTTTGATAAGGTTTTGAATTCATTTGTTTGGTTGATGAAAGAGCTTCTAAACACAGACACTTGTACAATGAAGTCTTGATGCTTTACCACCAGCCCTAGGTTAAGAAATGCTGTCTGCAATTCTGAAACTGTCACTGAAAACATAGAGATAAGAATTAACACGAAGTCCTTTATTCCTTTGCCAAATTTTCTTTCTTCGAAGTTGTATGTATTTTGCGTGATCTGAAATTAATGGTCTTAAAAGTATCCAGGTGGGATATATGCAAAAATGGAAATACATGAGTAGGAAAAAAAATTTTTGAGAAGCTGCCAAGCCAAAAAGTTGGGAAGAAGCATGTAATGACAAAAACCAACAGCGGTCAACTAGGTGCTTTCAATCATGGCGCTATGTAAGCACCATATCATGTCTATTTGTGGCATCCACTTGGGGTGGGTGGGAGACTTTCAGACAGGTTTGGTGTAGAAATGTAGAGCAGTAGCTCTTAACCTATGGGTCTTGACCTCTTTGTCAAACCTCCAACTCCAAAAATGTTTACAGTATGATTCATAACAGCAAAAAATTTACAGTTATGAAGTAGCAATAAAATCATTTTATGGTTGGGGTCACCACAACTTGAACTGTATTAAAGGGTCACAACATTAGGAAGGTTGAGGACCACTGGTTGAGGACCAGATTCTCTTGACACTTGGATTTCTCCAGCATTACAACTGTACCTTCAGGCTCTGCAAGAAGCAGAGAATCCATGGCTTGCAACTAGTACCTCTGTGTGGAGAGTTTGCAAGGCATTTCATAGCCAGGGCCATTGTCACTGTAATTTGACCCAAATGACAATGTCTTGCCCTGCCTTGTCACTTCTTGTGGATGTCCTTATTCCCAGCTGCTAGATGAACATTGAATCATCTTTCCTGCTCTGAGGTCTTCCTGTCTGCCGAGTTTAATTCACTGCCCTGCCTTGACCTCTTTCTTTGGTGTAAGCTGTCTGGGCTGACTGCCTGGTTCCAAATGAGTCTTCTGTTCCTTTTTCCATATGTGCTTTCACTGACGTCTGCTCACTTTAAGTGTCTTTAGCACAGGTCCAGTGTTACATGTCTCAAGACTATCCCAGGCTCAGTTTCTCACTTATATCTATGACTCACCACAACCCTGTAGCTGTCTTGGTCAACACATCAATATAACTACAGCCTTCTCCTTCAGCCCTTGGTATTTTTGCTAGTAGATAAGACCTCCTGGTTGAGGACTTGTAGGAAGTTCATCTACTGTTCTCAAGACTTGTCTGCAGGTAACAGAGTTGTAGCAGGAGCTGGAGAATGAACTGGAATGTGAAATGGGCTTGGACTTGTAAAAATAAGTTAGGCAGCTAGATCCTCAAAAGTTTTTTCTTAAAGGTCCTCAGGTCATCTTCTAATTCCCTCACCAAGCGTCTTTGAGTGAGATATCCCTCTTTTAATTGATACCTGGCTCTAACAAAACCTGCCTCAACACCCTGATGCTGTTTTGCGGTAGCTTGATCAGGGTCTCCAATGTCAGGCTAGACATCTGTCCTCTGAAATAATTCCAGGATCCAAATAGCAATTTTGAAATCTGATGCTAGGTAACAATAATAAAATTGGCCCTTTTCAGCTGAGTGACCTCAGTTCTTTCAATGATGGTACTTGCCTATTGAGTAATTCTCCCTTTCCTGGCACTGACCCAGCAGATGGTCTGGCGAGCTGGTGTCTACTTCCTGACAGAGAATCGGGAACTGCTGTTCATTCATTTGACTATATTAATGGCAAATTTGTTCCTAGTCAATAGGATTAGATCAGTGGGTGAGAGGTAATTACAAGCTCATGTTTTTTTTTGTCTTTAAAGGACATTAAAGAACATTTTTTAAAAGATCATATGCACTTTTTCTACTAAAAATACTACTTTGTGTGGTATGTTTCACAGCTGTCAGAATGGAGCTCAAGGTAAGCTGAATGACATAAAATGCACATTCTAGAATGGGACATGATTGATAGGAATCTTGGACCAAGAAAATACCTCATCTATGGATAATGCATTTGTAAGAGGATTCCTCTTATTTTTATGAGGAAATATATTTTGCATTATTAATTCATTGAGGTTTTGAATAAAGTATCAATAAATCCCAACCAAAGGGCAAGTGTGACAGCAAGGCTCAGAATCTATGCAGGAATATATAGGGGTGGTGAGATGGACTTTTTTTTTCTGCATTCATTTGGCACATTCTTTGTTACTACCCTTCTCTGGAAGAGCTAATCCCACTGTGCATCTCCTCAAGCTGAACAGCAGTGGCATCGTTTAGTACATGTCGTTGGTGTCCCTTGCAGGATTACCCCTTCCTTTCATAAATGTTTTCGTTTCAGACAATAAAGCTGCATAGTTAGAACAGAATTCTGAAATCCATGTCAACATAAAATAATAAAGCCATGCTTGAACTGTTCTGACTGCCATCTCTCACTGAGCTGTTAGACAAATAGGATTAACTCTGTGTGCTAATTCCAACTATAGTTAATGCCTGCTGGCTATTTGGAGCTCTGTATGTTGTGAGGTTTTCTGAGGCTATAACTGGTCTCAGCAGGAAGGGGTTCTATAATTGATTAGTGATGTCTGCTGTGGGCACAGGAGGGGGAAGTTATAGTATGGAACAGGGGTGAACTGAAATATTAAGTAGAAAAATCACATTCCACAGACCCAGATAAATGTGTGTTGAAAACAGTTCTTAGCAAACTTACCCAGAAAATACATAACTCAAATGGGCTGTCTTATGACCCAACATGTGTGTATATAAAAGACTCGTTTATGTTTATATCTATGCTTGTGCATGTTAAAAGAAAACACAAAGCTTGTATTTGTTGGATGCTATAATCACATCTTACTCTTAAGATCTGTATCAACTCTAACCAGCAGGACTCTAAGCACTTTAGTATCATTGTACCAAACATGAAGAAAATGACATTGGATAGTTCTGGATTGTACCAACAGCAAAGCAGTCAGTCCCCTATGGGGACCATCTTCCACAAGCTGCTAGGATATCAAGGAAATCAATGACCTATGTATTAGACCATTCAGTTATGTTTCTAGGGCATCTAATGAGATGGTTTGAATCTTCAAAGGCATCTTTCTCATCCTGTAGTTGCTGACCTAATGGAGAGAGTTCATGTTCTTTGGAGCTACTGGGCATTCATCCAGGAAGAAAAGACATTCCTAATATGCTATCAGAGAGGCTTGATCTTTTTCCTCCAAACCTTTGACATGTAATATGATGAAGGAGGCTAGCTCCATGAAAGTGGGTACCAGGTTGCAGGTCAGAAAGTATAAAATATTTTGTGTATTTTTTCAGAGTCTACACAGTAACTAGTGCATAGCAGTGAGTAGTCAGATAGTTACCTAATGACTGAATAGATGATAAAATAAATGAATAATGAACCCAAAGATGTGTTAATCCTTTGCCAGACTAGTCATAATTATAATTTGAATCATCCTTGCTTCTATATTGTCTAATTTAGAGCAAAAGTAATCTAGAAGTGAAATTCCCAGGTGTGCTTATCTTTTTCTGCAATATTACAGCTTTAGTTATAAGCA
Organism: Grammomys surdaster; assembly: GCF_004785775.1. Taxonomy (NCBI): domain Eukaryota; kingdom Metazoa; phylum Chordata; class Mammalia; order Rodentia; family Muridae; genus Grammomys; species Grammomys surdaster. The sequence goes on along the minus strand of NW_021604783.1, from coordinate 225,858 downwards.
TGTATCTTGAAAATTTTCTGTTGCTTCATTTGCTAGGTGAACAAATCATGGTCTACCTAATCAGAATCTCCCACCAGAGTGAGTGTGTGTGTCTTAGACAGGGCATGGAAAAGGGTAATCATTCCCAGGTTGACCTAAGTTGTTATATAGGTTCCATAAAAAATAGAAGGAAAGAAAGAAAGAAAGAAAGAAAGAAAGAAAGAAAGAAAGAAAGAAGGGAGAGAGGGAGGGAGGGAGGGAGGGAGGGAAGGAAAGAAGAAAGAAAGAAACAAACAAGCAAACAAACAAACAAAGAAAAAGAAGAGGATTCGGAGACAGATATGAAAGTGGAAAGAACATCGTATAAACAAGAAGCCAACCAGCAACAGATTTGGCCAAGGACAAAGGCCTGGATAGAGTCTACCCTCTCTGTTCTCAGAAGCTGCCAATCTCTTGAACCATGAACACATTTCAGTTATTTAAGCCTCTCAATTTGTGGTACTCTGTTATTCAGCCTAGGTAAACATTGTAGTATCTGACAAAAATCTGTGTGGACATAAGTTACCTCTAAGCCATACCTGTTTTTAACCTGAACTCTTGGATTTAACTTAACTGGCAATTATGATATGACAGCACACCATAACACTGAATGGCTTAAAACACCTGGAATTTCTGTGATCTATCATTTTTGGTTGGGGCTCAGCTGGTTGGTTGTTGGATCAATGCAAGGCTGTATTCCTTTGGGAGCTTGGTTGGTAATAAAATGTTCAAGCTGGTTTCTGGAATTCCATGATATCTTTTCATGAGGTCTATTGTCATTTGATACTCTAGGTAACCAAATTTCGTGCAGGACAGCTAGATTCCAAAACTGCAGGAGTAGATGTTACCAGACTTCTTCAGGGGGGAGACACAGAGCAAGCCAGCACAATGTCTCTTCTGCTGTATTTTCTTAGGCAAAACAAGTCATGACATCAGCTCCAGAGTCTAAAGAAAACATATAGACTCCCTTATTCTCCTTCTCCTCTTTCTTCTTTGGATAAATGGGATGAAATGTGTTTCTTTCCCTCTCACCTTCTCGAAGCTGCTTTCCTTATGCCCATCAATGATTCCATTTATAGCACCTCTAAGAAAGAAAATGTAACAGTGGCTTAGGCTGCCCCATTCAAAGTCTGTAGTATACATAAGACTTACGATGGCTTCTAGCTTCTCCAGTCTCTACTGCTCTCAACTACAGAATGAAGACTATGTTCCTAATACTTTTCAGGAATGTGTTCCTTGAACATTGTGTCTAATCAGCTCAACTTATTCTCTGGAACAACTAATATGCCCCTCAACCCCAGACTTTGTTATATACGTCTTAGTTAGGGTTTTATTGTTGTGAAGATACACCATGATCATGGCAACTCTTATAGAGAAAACTATTTAATCGGGGCTGGCTTATAGGTTCTTAGATTTAGTCCATTATCATTATTGGGAAGCATGGTAGTGTGCAGGTAGTCATAGTGCTGGAGAAGGAGCTGAGAGTTCTATATCCAGATCAGCAAGCAGGCAGCAGGAAGTAAATGTAACACTGGACCTTGAGCATTTGAGACCTCAAAGCCCGCCCCCTTGTGATATACTTCTTCCAACAAAGCCACACCTACTCCAACAAGGTCACACCTACAAGTAGTGTCACTCCCTATGAATCTATGGGGGTCATTTTTATTCAAACTACCACAAGATGCTTACATGGATTTTCCCACTATGACTAAATTTACCTGAATCTGTTCCTTCCCCTAGATGCTCCTAGTGAACTATAGTTCCTCACCCTAAATCTACCTGTACATCCTGATGATGTCAGGTATGAAAAGGCCCTCACTAGGCCTCACTCCCACATATTGACACGACCTGCTCCTTTCTTCCTCAGCTGTAGTGCTCAATGCTGTAAACAGAGCAGAGGGTATGTCTGTCCACGCAAAGGACAGCTGCTATTTCTTGCAGCTTGAACATAGGCTGATGAGCTGTGAGGCTGTATTATTTAAGACCCTTTTGGTTCCAAAATATCCCAGGGAATAGAAGCTAAATTAAACAGGGATGTATTTTCTCAGGTAACATAAAAATACTAGGTGGTCAAGCTGGCCAGATGGGCAATAACAATGGTACTTGCCATCAAGTCTGATGACCTGAGTTTGATACCCTTGACTCACATGGTGGAAACCCAACTCCCCAAAGCTATCCCTTGGCCTCCACAGGCATGCTGTTGTGCGCACTCGAGCGCGTGTGCGTGCGCAAACACACACACACACACACACACTCCTAAATAAATGCAAAAATACCTGTAGGCAGGCTTCAGATAATGCTGTACTCAAGAATCAAAGAGTGCTAATGGGACTGTTTCTCTGCATCTCTTGGCTCAGCCTAGTCCCAGGTCAGCACCTTTCTTGGGCTTCCTGTGAGGACCTCAGTAGCCACAGACCATTTCAGGGGAAAGAATAAGCCTCTTTCTTGCCCTGCTCAAATATATACTATCACTTTTCTCTCTGGGTGAGGTTCTGTCACCACCTCACTCCAAATGTCCAGGCTGACTAATGTGAGCTTTTCTTTGGTGTGAGACACACAGGACCCCATGCAGATCCCTTGTAATGATAGTCAAGGAAAGCAAAACTCTACGGTAAAGACAGGGGACAATGCTATCCTGAAACATTAAGCATAAGAAGTTCCTCAAATGCACACAATTCTGGAGTAATGGGCTTGAATTTTTCAAATGAGCTAAAGTAGGTAGGCTGTATTTCACGTGAATGCAATCTTAATATGAGGACCACTCTAAACTACATGCTTGCTATGGGCCAATAAATTGATTTGCCTAGCAGCAACATTAACAAAAGACAATGTGCTCTAATTTTCTGACTGTTATATTTAACATCAGGACTGGTGGCCTTAGGAGAGAGTTTCTAACTTGACACTCTAGAGGACAGAGCAAAAGCCACACGATTGCTAACAAAAAGGGCCCTGAGAGAAATGAGGAGCTCAGACACATTCATTCAACTCGTATTTCTGAATGCCTGTGTACAAGATCAGAACTTCCTGGAGCTGATGTTTGGCATGCAGGGCTTTCTAAAAGAACAACACAAATGAGAATGAGGGAGGAAACAGGACTGACCAGCTGTGAGATAGACCCAATAAAACCGTGGTTCCATGGTGCTCTGGGACCTCAGACAAAATAAGCTTACCAGAGTTTTTGTTTAGGACTGAAATGGCTTCGCCTCTGTCCCTCCACTGTGATTAGTCACTACATGTGGGCTTCTTAGGGAAGCTTGTACACTCCCAGAGGAGTTGACTTCGAAATGGAGGAAAGATCCCAGAGGATCTGACAGCTAGCTGGAAGGAAGTCTTTCAGTGTCTGTCATAGATTACTGAATGTCTGTCATGGTTGTAGGCATGTAGAATACAGGAATCAACAAAACAGTATCAAAAGCTGGTATTCTAGCTGGAAGGAGAGAACAGAATTGTCTAAAGTCTATCAGTGATAAATGCTGTGATGGAAAATGTACCAGAAGGATGTGCAAACACAAGACAGTGGAAGAGATTCTGGATATGGGCACTGCTCCCTTTCCATTCGTCATACTTAAGCAGAGCCTGCAGGGTGGAAGAAAGAATCCCACACTCGCCTGTAAGAAAGAAAAATGTGGGCAAAGAGCACATCTAATACAAAGGCTCTCAGGGAGAAGACTGCCAGTGTGGATGGAGGGAGCACATCAAGAAACACTAGAAGGAAAAAGGCTTAGGACAGTTAAGTTCCAGCTCACACTGGGCTTAAAAGTCAAGGTCATGTGTAGAGGCCATGGCAAAGTTTATAGTGAGTTATAGTGAGAAAAGACAGTTGATAAGTCTTCTTGGACATAATCCTCATGCTATGCTCAGATCCTCTTTTATAAAGGTGAAAACCAAAACCAACACAACTGATGTTTTGCATAGCTAATCCAAAACCCTTGAGAAAAATCAGAAATAGTGACAAGATATAATTCATATATTAGGAAATCTACTGGATATACTTAATAGAAAATCCACGTTCAGACAGGTTTGGTAAGACACACACACCACACACACGCACACACACGCACACACACACACACACACACACACACAGAGAGAGAGAGAGAGAGAGAGAGAGAGAGAGAGAGAGAGAGAGAGAGAGAGGACACAGAGGTGAAAGGGCTCTGGGCATAAGTCCATGGGTGGCTACATCACTCCATCCATCCATCCATCCATCCATCCATCCATCCATCCATCCATCCATCCATCCATCATCTTTGGAGCATCAGCCAGGATGAATTAAGATATACAAAGTTAACAGACTTTATTTCTAGAGGCTTTTAAAAAGCAGAAATGCCTGGGCATGCCTTTAATCCAGCACTTGGGAGGCAGAGGCAGGTGAATTTCCGTGAGTTCAAGGCCAGCCTGGTCTACAGAGTGGTTTCTAGGACAGCCAGGGCTTCATATAGAAACCCTGTCTTGATGGTTGGAGGGAAGAAAAGGAAAGGAAGAAAAATGAAAAAAAAAGCTAAAGTATGTATTTTATCTTTCATGCTATCTCTTCTTTAGGTCAGTTAAGGACCTTGGGTAACAAAACCACTGTCATACAGAAGCTTGCCGATCTCTTTGTGTCAGAAGGAAGCAAGAGCTGTACAATGTGGTGCGACTGCAATTTTATGCTCTGCTTCAGAAACACCACAGACAATTTCTAGTCACAGCCCACTGAAGGAACCCTACTTGTCTATTTATCTTCCTGTCTTAGGGCTTCTGTTGATATGAAAAAAAGGCACCATGTTTAAAAGCAACTTGGCATAGGAAAGGGTTTATTTTACCTTACATTTATACATCAGAGTCCATCATCAAAGGAAGTCAGGGCAGACACGGAAGCAGAGGCTATAGGGAAGTGATGCTCACTGCTTTGCTCCCACATCTTGCTTAGTCTGCTTTGTCATATACCAGACTGTCTGCCCCAGGGTGGCACCACCCATAATGGGCTAGTTTTTCCTCATCAATCACTAAATTAAGAAAATGCTCCACAGGCTTGCGTATAGGTCAACCTTATCAAAGTATTTTGCTCCATTTTGGTTCCCTCTAGATGACTTTAGCTTGTGTTAACCAAAAAGCAAGGCAGGGGACTGGCCTTTTACAGGAGGCCTACTGGTTGCAATTTTACTGTATGCTTGAAGGACAGAGTAGAGACATCTAGTAAGCAGCACCAATATCAAGCTGGCAATCACCTCCAACTCATCCCCTGCCATCCAGAGTAAGCATGCTCAGAAGAGATGAATTATCACTATTTTTAACAGCAAGGAAATCCAACCAAACATCCCCTACAAGAATACCTTTATTTACACAAACTAGAACTAAATCATATAACCACCCATAACTACTCCTTGTTAGAAGGAATAGGGTTAGTAAAGCTGTCTCAGATCAATTGGAATACACCTTTTAGAAATAAGGATTGGGGCACTTTCCCCATAGCCTTGGGGCTCAGGAAAGATGGTGTGGTTATGAGGAAAGATGCTTCTTTTCTGGAACATTTAAATGGGTCAGATCCACAAATAAGAGATGTTTCAATATTGTCAAAAATCGAATGTTGAAACAAAAAGTAAAAATGGGATGGCGTTAGGGGGAAACATGGGAGAGGGTAAGTCACCCGGGCAACCCTAAAAAATGAACAAGCAGCATATCAATAAAATCAACAAAAATCAGGTCAATTATAAAAAGGGCTAGAATAAATAACTTTGAATATGTTAGCCAACACTTTCTGTGACTCTGTTGATGTCATTATCTGAGAGCTCAGGCATTCACAACTTATTTGCCCCAACAGAACCTAGTCAATTTTCCTTTATCTGTGCCATTGATGAAATCTCGATAGAGTCTTGCATGAGAACAAGTTACTCTTCTACCTTGGAGAGTGGTCAGATACACAAATGGGGCTTCTGGATTAATGAAGGAGACAGAAACACTAGAGGACAGGAAGAGACTGGCTTAGAAACCACATACAGTATTCGCATTCAAAAGTGGGGGAGTTTCTTTCTTCAAATACACTTTCCTGAGTACCAAGTACATGTGCCAATTTTGTCCCCCCACCCCCCACCCCCAGCCTTCTGCTCTTGCCTTGGGCAGACCTCTCAAAGGCACTTCTGCCTGACTACTGTGAACTCTCTTGAGCCTGCTGCTCTGGATGACGTAAGAATACCGTCTCCATTGTAGGTAGGCATCACCCCTCACATGCCTGTCCCGTAGCTTCATTATGTTGCACCTAGGTTACAGCTTCCAGACTGCTTTCCCTGTGTCCAGGCCAGTCAGTGTTCTGTCTTCCAATAGACATGAAGAGGCAACAAGCCTATAAATATGATGGCATCTTCTATTAAAACCCACTGATATTTTCCATGCTGCTGCCAAACACATACAAATTCTTTGGCAGGGCCTACAGTGCCTCCTGGCTGCCCTCTTTAAAAGCCCCTCTAAGGCTTTCACCGTTGTGTGTGCTTGCTTTGCTCACCCACCCTGTTTCTCCCAGTTTCCCTGTCTGCTGGAAAAATCCTTACATTCTTGCTTGTTTTTCAAACTCCTAACCATTCTTCACCGGGCATTTCATCAGCACCCTGAGAACTGTATTTGAACCTTACTGCTCCCCTCCTGGGCTATGCTAGAAACCTGTATCCTGCTTTCAGAATAGGCTGTGTCCATCTCTGCCATGACACTAACATGCCACGGAGAAATCATTTGAGTGTCTCTGTAAATGAACTCCTGAGAGAAGGGACTGTTACTCCTTATCTTAGCACTTACCAGTATGCTTGGCAGGATTGGCACTAAAAATGATTGTTAACAGAGCCATTAAGAGACGAAGCTGAGGAAATAGGAGGAAGTGCCAAGGAAGAGGAGGAAGGAGGAGGGGACTGAGAACGAGCAGCACATGTAGACTTTCTAGACCAGTCGGCCAGAGAAGTCCCTCTTTTCCCATCTCAGGTAAAAATGTCCCTCTGTGTCTTGGGCTCCAGGTTTCAGCTCCAGTTCAGCCCATCCGTTTACCACCAGTCTTCCTGAATGCTGAGCATTTGTTTGAGTCACACCCTGAGCAAGACTGAGTGGACTACTTCAGGCAATTTCTTTGTCGCTATCATTCCAACAGTTTGCCTCTGTCTCCCACCAAAGTTCTCAGGACGCCGGGCTGGCTGCTGCTCCTCTTTTCTGGTCTCCCATCTTCTCCAAGAACACACACCAAACTAAGACTCTGACTCCCTCTTGGGGTGGCCACATAGCTTAGAAAGTCAGACTCGTGAGTCTCCATTCAGCCAGCCTGGTCTCAGGGAATGCTTACTTCATCTTGATCAAAAGGGATCGCTTCTCTCACCCACCTTTCTCCCTCAGAGGCAACGACAAGGATATAGGGTTTCCCCCAAAAGAATCTTTAAAACACAGGAAGTTTTATTTTTTATTTATTTATTTTTAACTCTAGTCTCAATGCTAGAAAAAAAGTTGGAGAAAGAGGGAATTCGATCTGTAACCCAGAGCTGGAGCTATTTCACTTCTGCATGAGCCATGGAGGAGAAAGGAGCCTAAGTTCATCGATCTAGGTGGTCCAACAGCCACTTGATCCCTGGCCTCAGTGTAGGAACCTGTAGCAATGGACTTGACCTCTTATCTTGGCTGTGAACATCACCGCTAGGGAGAGGCAGAGGCTTGCAGAAACCCCAACTCGCTTTCTGGCAGCGCAAAGACCAGGCTGAAGTAAAGGGGGAGGGGGCGGGGGGAGTGAGGGGGGGTTGGAAATACTTGACCAGAGAGCTGGAAGGACAATGTCAGACCAGGTTTGACCCTGCGGGTGTCCGGCTCCAGTGGGCTCACTCTGGCCTTGCTCCTGGGTGTGAGTAGTGGGGGTGAGCTCCCTCTTTGCCATCTTTGTCGCTTAACTGGTGTCCCGGCTTTGGTGACGCGAAGCTTCGAGGCGGGGGGGGGGGGGAGAGGAAGAGGCAAAGAGGAGTCCTGCCGAACCCCAACCGGGCGCCCAGGCATGGGAACGTGGGCGGCGGCGAGCGGCTGGCCTCCCTCCCCGCCCTCCCCGCGCGGCGCTCCCGCGTGTGCGGCTGTGTGAGTGCGTGTGTCTCCCTCTCGCCTATCGCACAAGCTCCAGCACTAGTGCAGGCGGTTCCCGGCTCCGCTCACTCGCTCCGGCCGCTGCGCTCCCGCCTAGCCTCCGCCGCCGCCGCTGCAGTCGCAGCCGGGCATGGTGAGTGACTGAGGTGCAGCCGCCGCGCACCCCGGCTGCCCGCCGAACCCCAACCTCAGCCCGAAGCACCATCCTCGGGCACCGAGGCCGGGTGGCTTCCCCAGGGGCTCTCCGTGCGCCCTCGGGCCACCGTCCTAGCCGGGACGCACTCCTCGAGGGCTGAGCGCTCCTTCTCCGCCCGGCTGCCCGCCGCTCCCCGCACCCCGTGACCGCTGCCCCGTCTCGTCCCGCAGGACCTGCCCGGACGGGACCACGCCGCCGTTGCCACCGCCTCCGCCTCCGCCTCCTGGAGCTGCGCTTCGGGGCCGGCCTGAGCCGAGTCGCGCGGGGCCGCCGCTGCCGCGGGCGGGGGATGGGGCTGCCCGCCAGGCGCGCGGAGCCCGCAGGGGGAGCGCGGAGCCGGCGCGCAGCCTGAGAGCCCCGCGCAGCCCGCGCCCTGCCGCTCCGTGCGCTCCCGCCGCCGCCCGCGCCTCGATGGCGCCATCTCCCCGCCGCTGACCGGTCCGCCTCGCCTTCCCAGCCCGCGCGGCCGCCCTCGGAGCCCGGCCAACCTCCGGGGCAGCGGCCTGCAGCCCGCGTCCGCTCGTGCCCTCCCGCCCGGCCCCGCCATGGCGCTGCGCCGCCTCCTGCTGCCTCCTCTGTTGCTGTCGCTGCTGCTGTCGCTCGCGTCCCTGCACCTGCCGCCCGGCGCAGACGCCGCCCGCGGCCGCGCCGCTAACCGGACCCTGAGCGCGGGAGCCGTCGGAGGTCGGCGTGCCGGGGGCGCCCTGGCCCGAGGCGACCGCGAGCTCAACAGCACCGCCCGGGCGTCCGGCGTCCCGGAGGCCGGCAGCCGGCGGGGACAGTCCGCAGCAGTGGCAGCGGCGGCGGCCAGCGCGACTGTTACTTACGAGACGTGCTGGGGCTACTACGACGTGAGCGGCCAATACGACAAGGAGTTCGAGTGCAACAACAGCGAGAGCGGCTACCTGTACTGCTGCGGCACCTGCTACTATCGCTTCTGCTGTAAGAAGCGCCACGAGAAGCTGGACCAGCGCCAGTGCACCAACTACCAAAGCCCGGTATGGGTGCAGACGCCCAGCACCAAGGTAGTGTCGCCGGGACCCGAGAACAAGTACGACCCGGAGAAGGACAAGACCAACTTCACCGTCTACATCACTTGCGGGGTGATCGCCTTCGTCATCGTGGCGGGCGTCTTCGCCAAGGTCTCCTATGACAAGGCCCACCGCCCTCCGCGAGAGATGAACATCCACAGGTGAGAGGCGCTACTGGGTGCCTACTTCGGGTCCCCAGGCCTCGCCCCCTTCTTAACATAGCCCCCTGGCCCTGTCCTCTTCACGCTTACTACTTCTCCCCTTCTGAGTCACTTCCACCGTTGCTTCCTTTAGGAGCATAGGCTCTCCCGCATTCCGTAGGAAGCAGCTAGGTGTGCTTTTGGCGTTAGAGGGATTTGCAACCCAAAGTACCAATCAACAGAGTTCATGATGTTCAAGGATAAGAATGCCACCAATTTCCCAATCCCCGGGCTCGGTTTTTCATAGTGCGTGGACACTTTACTATGGGCTGTACTGTACTTAGTTTTTTGCTTGTTTGTTTATTTATTTATTTATTTATTTAAACTGGAGTGTCACTTTCATATAAAGAACAGAGCAGTGTGGGCACCTCACAGAAAAGAATAGCGAGATGGTTATTGTTCCCAGGTGTTAAGTGCAGGATGGCGCGGAAAAGGTGGTTACCTCTGCTGGGGAGAAGGTTCTCCTTGACAGAGCAAGCACAGAGTATAGGTCTTCCAGTGGGGTGCTTGTCTTTCTTGATGAGGCTGGAGGACTTCTCCCAAGGCAGACTTCCCTGAGTTAACACTACTATAGCATTCAGGCCATCTTTTACTGCACACATGGTAAAGGCCGTGGGGACTGTCCCCTTCTAAAATGGCTAACAGGAGCTGAAAACCTGATAGTCCACAGTCCCACTCTGATTTTCTCCCACCCGTGTCTCTGGCTCCCAGGGAGATCATTGGAAAGTCAAAGCCAAAGGGACAACAGGAGCCCAGCCTCTCCTTTAGGAACTGCACAGGCAGAGGATGCGAAGTCAGCTGTGCTTCCAGCGTCCCCCGTGAAGATGAATGGTTGGATGTGGCTTCAATGAAAGCCCTGCCCCAGGAAACACTTCCATTTCTGGCACACAGAGTGGGCATTGCCCTAGTTCCCAGGCCCAGCCCCCAGCCCACTGCTTGTGAGTTGACCCACCAAGCCTGGCCTGGTCCATCCACCTTTAGCTCTTGTCTGCACATTGCTTATTATATCCACGGTTTGAAAACCTCCTCCCTGTCACTGCTCTGAACATTAATCACCCCAACCTTGCTGAAAAGAGGAAGGCAGGCAGAAATTTCTAGGCATGCTGGAAGAGCTGATTCTGCCTGCCCTTCCCCCTCTGATCTAGTGGGTGTTGAGCGAAGATGACACGGACTAGACTTGGGTACACTCTAGAGGGAGCATCCCTTCCTTCTTAACCCCTCATTACCTGACCTTGCCATCACGGTCTTTACTCTCACATCTTTCTCAGCATCTCCTTGGACTGGAACTAGGCTGTGAGCAATAGTCTGTGGTTTCCATGCCTTGCTATGTAGAAGATGGGCACTGTGAACAAAATAAGAGCAAGACACCACTTCCTAGGAGTTTGTTTGGTCTGGCAGTGAATTCTCTCCTGACTCAGTCTGCAAAGCAAAGAACGACTCAGGGGCAGGGGCCTTTCTGAAGCAGATGTGCATTGTTCCTCATGTGTTACCTCTGACCCAGGACTCAGAGACTCATCTTCTCTTTCCTGTCTTATCTCAGTAAACCCACGCTCTGACTCTCACCACTTTCTAGTTGATTCCCACAAATATCTCTCAGGGTTCCTCCCTGCCTCCTCTACCCCCCCCCCTCCATGCCTTATTCAGTTTGTTTAACACTGCCTGTGTTGATAAGGTTGTGGCCTCAGAGATTAATTCGACATTGCCATGCGGTTCTGGAGAAGTCACTTGTTCTTGGTGTTTCCCTCTTCTTCCCCACACATTCTCTCTGTCTCAATTTGGGGGGGGGGGAGCAGTTTCTGAGGTTGGGAGAAGGAGAGAGTGAATCGTGGGGAAAGAGCTGAATTTCAGGCCTCAGATCTTTATGTAAATAAACGATGTTTCTCCCTCAAATTCACCTCCTGATTTCATTCAGTTCACAGCACCTCTCCAGCAGCTGCAGCCTCGCCTGATGGGTACTTCGGAAACCATCATTCTGGTACTTGGTGGATAGGGGACAATGCTTATCAGTACTATTGGTGAGAAGGCGGGGGCTGGGGTTAGGAGGCCAGTGGTCATTAAGGACACTCAGGACTGACCTTGAGTAGGTTAAGGTACTTCTTTTTCAGTTCTGGCAAGGTAGCATATCACCTAGACCTTTACCTTCCCAGTGTGTCAGGGTGAATGTCCATATCACTCTCACAGGCTCCTCTGGGCTCCAGTGGGAGGGGACTTATCTTCCTCTGATTATACCTCAGAAGTCATTGCTTGCCACACCTGGGGAGGGATGGGGAGTTGTGTATTCTGTGTTGTTAAGAGAGGCAAGGTAGGGGGAAAGGGTGGTGTTGTAAAAGATATGTATTCACAGTAATGAGTTTTTCCTAGGGAAAGTGGGGAGAAACAAGGATGTTCATGATCAGAGAGGTTTAGTAGGGAGATTGGATGTGCTTCAGCACCATGCTTTTTGAAGTAGTGAAGCCGAGATGAGTCCTCACTGAAAGGGAGAACAGAGCTGTTGCAATGTGTGAGTCTCCCTGAAGATAGGCAGACTTGGACCCTTCCTGCCCTGGGGCAAGCGGTCCTGAGTCTGAGGAAGTTTCAGGGAGGAAAGTCCCACTTCAAGGGGATATTGTGGGAGTTTAAGAAAAGATGGGAGAGGGATAGGCCATCTGCTCTGCCTTGGTGCTTGCAGGCTAGGCAGCCCTCTGCTTGCCATCCGCATGTGTATTCCTCATGGATCTTGCATCTCTCCCTCCCTTGTGGGGAAGAACAGATTTTGCTTTTTCTAGAAGTGATTAGCCCTTGCTAGCATGATTCCAGTCAGTGTCTGGAGGGGAGATAGCCAACTCTTTGGGGATTCTAAGAGACAGACCTGTGGGAATGATGGGAACACACCTATATCCAGCTGTTTGGGCTCTGGGGAGGAGAAAGTGATGTTAGATCTGGATGAGAGTGTCTCACCTTCCAGGCTGGAACACCAGTTCTATCAGAAACTATATCCTTTTCTCAGCCCTGCTTTAGAACTTCCCAGATTAAGGCTGGAAGCACAGCCATCCCTTGATTGTCCTGTTTCCTGAGTGTCCCTGAGGTTGTTACCTGGGGCTGTGTGCCTAGAGAATGATGGCTATGTCCTCCAGGAGTATGGGCTCTGCCCAGCATACAGCCTAGGAGCCTGGCCCCTTTTGACATTCTGTTCTGCCCTTAGCTGTCTCACATCCAACATATCCAAACCTATTCTTCATCCTCACCGTGAGCTGATTCATTAATGTCTCAGAGATGGGAATCGCTCTAAGGAGGAACCGTGTGGCTCCTTTTTAAAGTGGCTAATTAACAGATGGGTTAGGGAGGTATTCTGTAGACACAGTTGGTGAAGTCAGAGGTGCCTGTGCAGGGCTGGGAGTATGATGGAAGGTAGGCAGGGAAGATGGGAGGATGCTCAGAGAAGCAGAGCCGGGGTATATGTCATCAGGAGAAGAGGAGGATATTAGGAGGTAACTCATCCAGAGTCGCTCTCCAGATTAACTTTCTGATTTCTACAGTAGGCCAGGAAAAACTTTGCTTTGCCTTTTCTCTGTCTGGATGTCAATTACAAGCCAGGAGAGCTCTGCTTTCTGTTTCAGGCCAACATTGCCACAACAGGACCACTCCAGAGCTGAGCAAGTAAAGAACTCTTTCTGAATACCAGGAGACAAACTGTCAAATCCTCTCAAATACTCCAGTTTTAGACGTGAGCTCTCCATAATGAATTGATCTGAACAGAGCCAGCTTGGTTTTGTTTTTTTCAAAATAAATAAATAAATAAAAACCCTCCAAATACACAAGGTTGGAAGGAAAGGGGAAAAATAAATCTTGCCTTGGGCTGAAATTCTTTACCCTTTTTGTGTTTCCCTTTCCCTGTGAGTTTAAAAAAAAGTGTACATAGGGAAAGCTAAGAAATTTCAAAAGCTTTATGAAGGAAGGTTAGGGCCAGGACCCCAGGAAGGCAGAAAGACGATAACAAAACTAAGAAAGAGATTGGATAAAAGGTTGATGGTTATCACGGAAGCGACAGAGCGGCACCATAGACCCTCCCACAGGCATGGTTTTGTTATGGCTCTTGGATGTTTGTGGATACACTGCAAATGAGCCTGCTCACCTTAAGAGGGTAAGCAATTGTTCAAACTCCAAAGCACACTTTGTTGACACTCAAGCTAACAGGCTTCATTCTTGCTTTTAGCAGCACAGCCATGCAAATGGTCTTCAACAAACCTGAGACCTTGACAACACTCTGGAGTCTTGCTGCTCACTGTCTTCATGTTTCTTTTCTGCACTGTTCTCAAGCTCAGAAGACTTGCACATCTGCCCCACCCTGCCCCGTCTCAGTGTACATTCATCTTAAGGAATGTGCTGCTTAGAAACCAAGAGCTTTCTCATAGTTCTAGTCTCCTAAGGGACTTACAGAAGACAAAATGTAATTTATTGTTTTCAGCTGACCTGAAGGAGAGATTGCATTGACTGGGGTGTTGGTTTGGATCAATTGTGCAGAAAGCCTCAGTTAAGACATCTGAAATGTGCAATGATTGAAAGAGGTCAATTATCCCAGGCAGATAGACAGACAGTCATGCCTACATACTGGAATAAAAAAGACAGTGATACCTAAAAGAACTTTCCCCATCTAGTTGCATTCGGTGATTTTTCAAGGGCCTGGAAGGGTATTATTTAGGTCTTAATCTTCATAGCCCGGAATAGCCTTTACCTACTGCATGTTGGAGTTAGCTCTCTGTTGCTGTGTATGACAGTTGCCAGCTTCCTTCTTCCCTATGTCCAACCTGTCTACTCAAATTTCTAAATAGCCTGCATCTGAAATCATTAAACCCAAATGTACTTTGCCTTACAGATTTGTCAAGTTCCTTGGCAATATATGTTTTGTGAAATTACAAAATCATGGTTTGCCGTTCTGGCTGTGTAAGATGTCTCACGGGTGGAGAGGGATTCTTACTGGGATACACAGGGCCTAGGCTACCTTCTTCTCAAATACACCTTCTGTGGTGATTCTGATCCTTTTTACTTGACTTTGAAAAACTCAAGTTAATTATTTTTCCCTGAGTTACATTCATGACCTCCTATTTGTATTGTTCTTGTTGGCAGATATTTAGAGGGGGAAGAAGGCTGGGTGTGGAGAGTTTACCAGCCAATCCTAACAGGGTCCAAGGCCTATGGCCTTGAGCCTCTAGTAGGTCTATTGTAAAAGCAGTCAAGGCAGATTGTTAACTCTATTTCTTATCTTTATTTTTGGTTTTTAATTTTTCTACAAGTGAAATCAAGGTCTTCGGTAAAGGCAGACTAACAGATTCTATTATTTTTCCATCAGGTACAGAATCATGGGCTTATTCCTACAGGCAATTTAACTCTGTAATTTTATAAGTGAGCCACTTGAAATCAACAGAACATAGGTCACAGTGACACATGTTCCAGCTGTTACTTGAGTTAGCTTTGGCTGAAAGCCCCAGTGTCCAGACCCTAGAGCCAGGCTCAGTCTCCTCTTCTTCTTCATCAAAGCATTGCTTTATGCTTGGTTCTTAGTCATCAACAAATAACTTTTAGGTAGCTGGAGATGTGAGTGACAGGTGGTGGGGTTTTTTTGTTTGTTTGCTTTTTGTTTGTTTGTTTTTGTTTTTCTCACTCCCTTCCCTGTGTTCTAGCTCTTGAGTCTTGCTGGCTGGCCTCTGTGTTCCATCCACCAACAGAATTTCTCACAATCGTCCCTGGTCGGTCTTTTTATACAGTTTCTCCACGTTCTTTTCTAAAGGGCAATAACCTGATCTAAGCATAATCCCTTAATAAGATGTGAGTAATGCAAACTGTTGAAGAAGGAAAATGCAGCATATGCCAAAGGAGGGTGGACCAGGGCAAGGAAACATTGAATAACAGTGTGGGTAGAAGTCTGAAATTAAAAACGTGGCTCTGAGTGCTTCTGCTCTCACCTGGAGGTGGGAGAAGTCGCTGAGACTTATCATGTCAGTGAAGATCTGCATGGTGTGTGTGTGTGTGTGTGTGTGTGTGTGTGTGTGTGTCTGTCTGTCTGTCTGTCTGTCTGTCAGAATTACCCTCTAGGTGTATGTAACAGCACCCTTTGAGACACAAGAGACAATTCTCTGCCCTGGATCAAGAAACCATCAGCCAGTGGAGCTGAAAGTTTGGGCCCATCGTTATACGAGATGAATCTGTATGACATGATGCTTGGGGGCAGACCCTCTCTATGAAAGAACTGGGGTGTCTGTGTATATTGAATTCTCTTTCCAAGCTGTTTCCTGGAGAGGCCATGTGCTGATTCTTCTTCTATAAATGCTCCCTAGTACTTCTCTTGGAAATATTTTGAGACTATGTCCAGTGTCATTGACTTTCTGTAACCACAACATATTGTCAGCCTCCCAGAGAGATCTAGTTTGTTTAAGCAGTAATAAATCATGGGTCAGATTGATGAATGGACAAAGTGATGGGAAACCACAGTGCCTTCTCTAATGAGAGCTGCTAGGAGGACCATTTCTACGATTTCGAAAGGCAGGAAGGACCAGAGGAGGACAGACCTCCTCACCTGCCATAACCATTCGGACAGGGCTGCTCCTCACATGGGAAGATAAGTTCCTCTTAGGCTAGACCAGTTTCAAGTGACAGCAGTGTGCCGGGCAAGCTGTGGGATAGTTGGGAAAGAAGACAAAAGAAAGGAGTTGAATATGCATCAAACATTTCAGATAACTGCTCAAAAAGGGTGGAAAAAAAGAATGTCCCACATTTCTGCATAAAATAGTAGACAGATCGCTCAATTTAGCTTCCTGCTTTGATATTGAGGGTAAAGGGACCCAGTTTCTTTGGGATGCATGCGGAGAGGAAACCTGGGATCAGAGCCCCTTATTCCCTGCCCTCTGCTCTCTGTCACAAAGCTGCCTCTGTAGTTCTGTATTCAGATGGGGTTACCACTTGGGTCAGATTGCATAGATATTTGCAGATCTGTGGAGGTGAGGCTGCCACAGCATTTCTAGAAGATTCGTAATAACCATTCTTTATGACTACCTTCTTCTCATGCTCCCCAAATAAATATTAATGGGATAGGATTGGTTTGGGGCCAGAGTGGGCTGGCTGAATGAAGAAGTAGGGGCAGGAAGGCACTCACTATAGTCTATGAAGTTGAGTCAGTCATGACTATGCTGTTGCAGATAAGTATTTTCCCCCAATCTCAGTCAGTGGTTAGGGGAAAGTGGGGGCCTGAGCATATGTATCACGCCCATGGCCCCTCAAATTTATGTGAAGGCCTCTTTTAAACACCCTTGAGGGAGTCTGTTCCACTATGAACTTGGACAGTGGGGATCAAAAGGTAGGAGTTCTTCCTGCGAGGAACTCCACTTTTCCATCATCTGTGAAACTCTGGAAAGCTATGAGACCCTGAAGTTTCAGTTGGATGAGCTCTCAAGCAATAGTGTCTGGCCTTCAAAACTTACTATGCACCAGGTGTGCTGTTCTACATTTGCCAAGCCAAGTCTCACTGCACCCCTAGCCCTCAGCCTCCAGAGTATAGAGCCCTATTTTACAGATGAGGAAGCCTACTCAGAGAAGCATAATGACTTGCCCAAGGCCAGGCTACCAGTG
The DNA here is from genome assembly GCF_004785775.1 of Grammomys surdaster. Classification (NCBI taxonomy): domain Eukaryota; kingdom Metazoa; phylum Chordata; class Mammalia; order Rodentia; family Muridae; genus Grammomys; species Grammomys surdaster. Next base: position 208,738 of record NW_021604783.1, on the reverse strand, counting down.
TGTTATTTATCTCCATCTTCCTTTAGAGTTCAGAAAAACAGCTGTCTTCCCCCTTTCTGACAGAATCAGAGATCCCCCCAAATGCATAAGAAAGCAGCTCCTCTACCTGTCCCTGGGATGACTTCTCACCATAAAGGACGATAGGGTCAGTGACCTCTCATCCAGGGCTAGTAACACCTCTACTTAGACTGCATGTGGGGTACAGAGGGGCCCAGAGCAGTGAGAGTGTTTTGTTTCAAGTGTGGATACTGTCGGCTGAGATAGTGAAGGCGTATAAGGATGTGTAAGAAGGGAGATGGAACCTTGAAGTTCATTGAGGAGAAAACAAAAAGAACCCAACCCCCCTGTGTGGTTCAGAAGGAAGCCCTGGGCAATTGAGCATGAGTCGTAGGCTGGGAGAGAGATGAGAGGAGCTAGGAAGTGGAGGAAAGATGAGGTCTAGGGAGAGGATGGACCTCAGAGCACCCCCCAGTTTTAATTACTGAGACTGTAGCTTGCTAACAGGTCCATTTATCACAGTCCCTCTCCACCCCCCCCCCTTCCTCATTTATAACACGCGGTGCTGTACATGCAGGAGAGCTGCAGCCAACTCTCCCATGCCCATTTGAGCTATCCTTCTTCACTTCTGTCCCACTAACGGAGCTAACTCCAGACTTTGCTCCTTCTATAGCCTCTGCTCCCTTCCTTGACCTGAGAGCGCACAGGAGGAGGAAGGAATCCGGAGACATCTTAACAGTCACAGCCAGGGATGTGGCCTTCCAGCTATTATTATGTCTGAGTGTCAGCCAGTAAGGGCTGGGGCCCACATCCTTGGTCTATAGTATCACAGCAGGGCTACTGGAGCAGAGTCACTAGCCATGGAAGCTGTTTCAGTAGCCTCCAGAAACCTAGCTCTGCACAGCACTGGTTTGGTCCTCTTGCTTCCTTCCAGTTTTTTTTGCCCTCCCAGGATCCTCCTTGGCTAAAGCTGCTGCTCCTGTCTCCAAGTGCCCTGGGAGATAAAGCTCCAGCAAAGCTTTAGGTGGCTAGAACCTTGGCCCTGATCCCTAAAGATGGTACAAGAGTCTTTGCTTTTTGTAGCCTTCTCAAACGTGCTTGTTATCCCCTGGGCTTTTGATATTTGGTTTCATGTCCTGTTCCTATTAGCTTCTATATTAAAGTCTCATTACTCAGGCACCTGTCCTCTGGACATGTTTGTTGTTCTCTCAGCCAAATGTCCTCTTCTGGGAAATGTGGTTTCTGCCGTTCTCCCTCTTCCTGCATTCCAACTACTCCCCGAGGAAGAACTTAGACCATGGGATGTACCATTAGGTACAGTCTGAGAAAGCCTTCTGTAACTCTTCCATCCCTTCCTTTCCTAGGTCCTGAGGCTTAAGACTTTTGTTGGGTTTAGTAGATGGGTTCAGGGGAGGGAGGGCAGGGAAGAGACAGTTGTTGGGAAGTTTTTGTTTGTTTGTATTTCCAGTTCTGGAGTCAGGGTCAGATTTGAGCAGGAGAGAGTTGTGAATTCACACTGGCTGCTCTTTTGGAGGATGAATGAGGCTCACATCCAGCCACCTCCAGGGAGTGACTGGCAGGAATCTAGTCCAGATGTCAGTGCTGCTTCAGAACAGGAGGAAGACTGTGGGGCACTCCTTCCTGTTGTGCTCCTACTTGGCTGTCTCTGACTTATTACCATGTCAAGAAAACTGCCTGAAGTGTCCTGGGAGTAGCAACTCATAGGCTTCAGGAGCCAGTACAGGTCATTTGTGCTTAGATGACTCACAGCCAGGACACATGTCCATGCAGTAAGTGCCTCTTCTCTGGAACCTGGAGCATTTGCAAAGAAGAATATCATGTCTTTAAGTAAAGAATCCAATGTGTTTTTTTTCTTCTCTTTAAAATCACATCATTAAAATATACCTTCTTGTGACTTTCCATGTCTCCTCTGCCACCACCACTTTCCCATTTCTCCTTCTCTTGATTCCTGGTCACTTCTGCCTTGTCTTTCTAACCCCTACTTCCTCCAGCTCTTCATCTTAAATCCATCTAACTGTGACTTTATTAAATAGCATTGATTCAGATGCCACTAATTCAAAATGTATCCAAATTGGACCAGGACAAAGTTGTGTTTTCCTTTCTCTGTCTGATAGAAAGCTAAAATGAGCAGATTAACAGTTCAGGCAAGACTGCCAAGTCTGTGCAGGGCACAAACACTCTAGAGAAGGACAGATTGTCTGAGCCAGCCAGGTAGACAATTGGCATGCTAAGGGTCAATTGTTCATATCTATTCAATAAAGGAGCTTCTAAAGATCAATTTTATTTTATTATTTTTAAATTTCATTTAAAACACCATAATGGCTCAAGGAACAATAAAAATGTTATTCCCTGGCCTAGGCCCATTTTCATCTATTCTGGAAGTAGAAACCAGAAGACCACAAGTTCAAGGCCTACCTGGACTGTAGAGTGAGTTTGAGCAATTTAGTGAGACCCTATCTCAAACTAAAAAGTCAAAGATGGCTGGGAATAAAGCACTTGCCTTGTGTGCATTGGCCTAGGTGGAATCCTTAGTACTGTGCCCAGGTGTGTGCATGCACACACAGTTATATCCTGTGAGCATTTGGTAATTCTATTCCTGTATCACCTCCCCAAATTGCTATAGAATGAGTGTTGCTCAACTCCCTTCAAAATGCCTTTTGAATTCCCACTAGGGATTCGCTTAGATGTTCTCTTGTTTCTTTTCTCATTTCTCCTGTTCTTAGAATCTACAATTTTTTCAGCTTTGAGAAGTAGTGTTTGTTTACTGTCATAGCTGTAGGATGGCCAGCTGACCCTGCAAGGAAAGGGTCCCAGAGGTCAACTTCAGACAGCTTGCTCTATTTATGGGAGGACAGGGGTTCCTTTTGAGGGTCTTGCTCAGTGGCCTTGGGTACATAAATCTCTGTCCCAACACTACTGTTTGAGGAGGCAGCTTCACACCTCCTGAAAGCAGTCAGCTGGCATCCTTGCTTCTTCTAGATAAAGGACTTTGACATCCTCCCCTTCATCTGCTTATGTGCTCTCCAGGGACAGATAACAGAGCTCTTTTCTCTTAATTTGGGGGTTGTCATCCATCTTCTCCTGCCTTGGAGCATTTTCTGAATGTCAAGATAGGGAGTCACTTCCATCACTCGATCTCCATGATCTTGGTGAGTCCTTTTGCCCCTCTGGTCTATTAGCTGGGGGTGGGATAAGGGAGAATACACTGTAGTGATATGGGCTTCTATGGCTCATTCTGACCCCAGTACACATGGAAAGTCAGGACAACAGGTCAGGTGACTTCTTCAGCTAAAAGCACAGCATCCCTGGAAATGGAGGAGAATGCACGTTTCCTGATGCATTCCTGTGTTCTTACCTTATAGTCCTTGTTGAAGGACAAAAATGTCCTCTGCAAATGGCCTCATAAGCATGCTTGGTTTTAGCATGTTTATCTTATAGATACTTTTGGCAGAAAGGAACTCAGAATGCTTTTTTAGTCTTCTCCCCCTGGGCATCATCTCCTCTCCTTTTGGGGGTGTAAGTATTCATTCATTCATCTATTCTGCAGACAGTCTGGTCTTCTCTTAGAATGCATTTTTAGTTGATGTTCATGGGGAACCCAAACTGACTCTTCACCTTAACAAGACTGCAAAACATCTCAAAGACAGCAGTCACTCCATCACCTCTTCAGTATCCATCATTTGAATTGATATCCGTATTTGTGAGTCTTCCCATGGACCATGGTTTTAAGTCTCTCTAGCTATGCAGAGGCCATCTATCTACCACAGCAACCATACGTGGATCCCTGCCACTCAAACTCAGCTTAATGATCCAAAGGGTTCTTTGGGAAAGCTGATTTAAAAAGGAAGCTCAAGGAAATAACTTTTTTTGGTTGCAAGTCCCATCAGTAGGGCTGGTCAGGAAGTGTCAGTCTCATTTGGTTAAATCAGAAGAGTTCCCAGCATAATGTAAACTACTGAATGACTGACTGAATAACATTTACATGAATATTATTTACTAGAGCATGAAAATGATGATAGTGTTTATACTTACCTTAAAGAAGGAAAAGATGGATAGATAAAAGCAAAAAGGAAGAAAAAGAGAAGAAAAAGAAACCAAATACTTTATAGAAAATATTTGCTTAGTCAGGTTGATATGTTTGTCCAACCAAGCCACTGAAGAATTCCATGAATTTGTTCCCATTGTGGGTCCTCTGGCTCTCTATGGGCCTTTATCTTGATGCTTCCTTGTATGACAGACAAAAGATGATCTGATCTGCAACGGTCTAGTGCAAAAGAACATGCACTGTCTTTGCACCTGCCTCTCCAGGTCCAAGTACAGGGTTCAGAAACACCTGCTGTATGAGCATGTAGCTTCTTGTCATTAGGCTGTGGTGGGAAATGTGACCTGTGAGTGATCCCTTCCAAGATGATCATGGCCACAGCTAGACTATGTGACTTGAGGGTTTTTCTATGTCAGTTTTGTTGAAGCTTTCTCCACAGCTTCTCTCTTCCACCTGTGCTGTACTTGTGTTTCTCTAGGCTAAGCCCATTTAAGATTTATTTAGTCAAATATTTATTTAGTGCTTCCTAGGCACCAGACTCTGTTACAAGTGTTTCGCTAATATTAACTAATTTAATAATCTTCATGACAATCCTAAGAGGTAGACAATATTATTTTTTGCCCTACTACTTTGGCTTAATTTTTTAATGAGGAAACAGAGCCATGGGAGTATAAGTAGCTGGCTGATGACCATTAGTATATGAAATGGTCATTATCCCAACATAAGCTTCTTGGTTTAGAATCCCAGTATTTAGTCACCAGGCTATCTTGTCTGTGTTTTGCTCACCTAGAGACTGAGGTCTTTTATCAGAAGCAAAAAAGGAAACAAAACAGAACATCAAAACCAAACAAAACAAACTGAATATACAATAAATTTGTTCCTTACATGCAGGTACTCTTATAAACTCACCTGTCATGTGGTTGGCTGTGTGGTTATGCTAACACATCTTGGTAACAGTTCTCCCTCTCACCCCGCCTCCACTTTCAATTAGCCTGTAGCAAGACTTGACACACTGAAATCTGATTCATTCTCAAATCATTCAAAGATTGCTGGAAAGTCTGGTCTTGATACTTCTGTATTTTTTAGACATGGGTAAATTTGCATTATTATTTCTGAGGTCTGGAAGAGATACATGGAGATGATGCTATTGGAAAGGGGTTTTTAGATTCTGCAGACTCTTGGCTGGTCACCTGTTAAGAGCCTCAGGACGGGCATACATCGGGCAGCAGCAACTGACCCTACTTACTTGAAAAACATAACAAGCAGGCGCCCTTTCCTTGCAGAGATGTTTACTGGCTGTGATGAATTCCAATTGTGCTGGGGACAACTCAGACCTGCAGAACAGCTCAATGCAGATGCATAGACATTGTTAACCAACAAATGAGATCCTGCATCCATTCTACGCCTCTGTGTGAGAAGAGCGGTCTTGTGCACACACAAAGCCAGCAGCTGTGTTTTTCAAGTGGACTGTGTGAGAACTGGGAATAGGGAGAAATAAATTAAGCCATTCTCCTTGGTCCGAGGTTATTAAAAATATGTTCATTTCAGTTGTCCTGACTGCAGATTTTGGAGGATAAAAACACTCTGACTGCCCAGAAGAGAACATCAAAGGAGAGGTCAAAGAGGACGCCAGCCTGTCCTAAAGTTTAGTGCCAGTGAGAACTCAGTTATATGGAACTCAAATAACTGGACTCCTTTACCTAGCTGGACTAGAGCATCTATACATCACTTCTAGGGAAATGTAAAAGAGGCAGCGATGAGAGATTTGCAGGGAAAATGAAAGCCAACTTCCATACTCAGCCTTGCAGTTTTGACAATGAGTTCCCTTTCCTGAACAGTACACTTTACTTTGCCTTCCCTGTAAGAAGGACCAGAGTGATGAGAGATGGCCACTCTCATCAAGAACCCAAATTCTTAGTGACAACAGAAAAGAATTAATTGTATTCTTTAAAAGAGGCAGGGATGCCTTGAGAAAATTCTTCAAAAATCAGGAACATTCTAATTAGTCCTCAGGACCAAGAACATTAGCTGCAATATCGTAAACGACTCCACTTCAGCCTTTTATCATACCTCCACCACACCATCAGTTTCTTCCCATTCTCTCCCCAAAGGAGAAAGGACATGACTGGGGGCTACCTCTCCATCTAGCCGTGCTTTTGGCGTGGAACAACTTACTGGACTTTAGCTGAGCATATTTTCTTCCTTTATGTGGCTTAAGTATCTATGTGGCTCCGCTGGGAAGGTGGCTGCCACTTAAGGCCATGTGGGTTATCTCCAGGGTCTCCATCAACAGAGTATTAACAGACCAAAGACTTACATGATGAGATAGGGGGTCCCAGGTTTCCACGTACATTGAGGAGACCCGGGTTTGACCATCTGCTTGAAGAATGAAAAGCAAAGCAGAAAAAAATGAGGTTTCATTTTGTGTTCTGTTGCCACAGTTGTTTTTAAACTTGGAAATTCATGAAGGTCAGGGGACCAGAACGTCACAGAGCAGTACTCAGTTTCCCATTCTGGCCTCCTGTGCAGAGCAGGGATCTAATGAGGTATAGTGGCACATGGTTAGGATTTCATTTGACCAAAAGGTTAGCTGCTAAAATCTGTGATGTTTCCAAGTGGATGGTGTTAATGACTCCCAGTGACAAACAGATCCGGGCAGATGAGCTGCATCTGAGGTCACAGGTCCACTAAGGATTGAATACTCTGTAAAGCTCTATTGTTCAAAGGCCATGGTAGGGTCCTAGGAGGCTAAAACTGTGATTGCGAGTCTAGAAGGAAGATCAGTGAGTGAACGGGATTAATGAATGTAGGGGTGAGGGAATGAATGGATGGATAGGTGGAGAGGTAGCTGAGTGGGTGGGTGAATGCACCGGATGGTTAGGTAGATGGGTGGAACAAAGATGAATAGATGTCTGCATGGAAGTATGACTGGGTACATGAATGAGAGGATGGGCAGATGAACCAATGATTAGATGAGTAGATAGAATGGATGGATGGGTTGGAAGGTGAATGAATGGATGGAGTAGATGAATGAATAAGTGTGTACAGTAAAAATTTAAGCTAGTAAATAACCTGGTCTTGACCCAGTCATTTACTAATTGCATCTACATGTTCACCTATCACCTGGCATTTGCTAAACTAGAAGGCCATCATATAATAGTAACTTTTATTCACCCTGATGTAATTGTCATCTTAGAGGCTTACTGCCTCAGTCGACTAACCTAAGCCTAGTCCTGGAAACTTCTAGCCTCCATACCATATAATCTAGGCCTAGAATGTTTTCAGCCTCTGATACTCACAGCTGAATAAGCTCACCCTTATTCTTGTTCTTTCTGAGCTGTGGCTGGCTGCTTCAACTCAGCTGTTCTGGGTCAAACTTCTCGCCAAGCTGACTGATTCAATCTGGCTTCTCTCTTGGCCTCTGACTGAACTACTCTGCTTGGCCTCAAACAAACTCTGGCAATCTATTCTGGTATTCTTGCCCCTTCTTAATTTACTGCTTGTTCTGTCTTCACCTATGTCTAGCTTGTTCTCTCTTCAATCTCTCTTTGTAAAGCTCTCCTGGTAAAACTGCCCTCTCCTTCCCTCTGCCCCTGTTCTCCATAACTGTCGGGGTAAAACTGTCTCCTTCCTTCCTTTCTGTACTGCCTCTCAAGTAGCTTCCCCTTCCTCTTCTCTTGAGAGTTGGGCATATCCTATTCTGTCAAATCTTTCTTTGATTCATCACTTTGCCAGTCAATTAGATGTCACTTTCAACCATGGGTGGTTCCTTCTACAAACTAACTTTACCTTCATTGTTTGGGATTAAAGGTGTGTACTAAGGGTATGTCTGTATTCTAGTCAGAGAGATTAAAGGTGTGTGCCAAGGGGTGAGTCACACTGCAACTAGAAACAGGATATTTTTTCCCAGTAAACAACACAATCTCAGGGTTCAAAGTGTGATCAAATCCTACAACATCACAGTGATTCCTGTTTATCAACTTGAAAGGCCATCTGGGATGGGGGAACCTCAGTTGGAAAAAAAATGCTGTCATCGGATTGGCTTATAGGCAAGCCTATGGGAGCATTTTCTTGTCTAATGATTGACACAAGAGAGCCCAGCCCACTCTGGATGGTGTCACTTCTGAGCAGGTGGTCCTAGGTTGTATAAGACAACAAACTGAGCAAGCTATAGGAAGCAAGCCAGTAAGCAGTATCCTTCCATGGCCTCTGCTTCCATTCCTGTCTCCAGGTTCTCGCCCTTATTTCCCTCAATGATGGACTGTTATTGGAATATATAAGCTAATAAGCCCTATCATTCCCAAGTTGTTTTTGGGGCATAGTGTTTATCACAGAAAACAAAAACAAAGAACAAAACCAACATAAAAACAAAACAAACAACAACAACACAGAGAGAGAAAGAGAGAGGGAGAGAGAGAGAGAGAGAGAGAGACAGAGAGAGAGAGAGAGAGAGAGAGAGAGGGAGAGAGAGAGGAAACTCAGATCCAAGCCTATCTGGGGAGAGCAGAATCATTAAAAAGTAAAGTGAGATACATGTGTCTCTGGGTAACAGAAGATGCCCAGGCTCAAGTCAGAAGCACAATGTTGAATTTGTGTTTCCTTTGTTTGAGTACTGAGCTACGTCTGAGTCTTAAATCCATAGTAAAATGTAGGGTTCTATAGCTGTAAATGTCACAGTGCTAGAAGCAAAGGCAGGGGGCTAGGCAGGAGAGCACTCTGGGAGACTAAGTGCTGTTCAAAGGTAAGATGGCATTTTCATCCTCCTGATGACTAAAGCAATGCCTGGGACTGAAGAGGGCCCACGTTTCCTGGCCTGAGAGATCAGAATTAGATTTGTTTCCCAATTAATTGACCCTCCCCCATCAAGCATGCACAACAGGAAACCGTAGAAGAGGAGGAAACAGTGAAATCAGCAAGAAAACAGATTTTTCAGGCAAACGAGTTCCTTGACTTGATATGTTAGAAAGTGCAGCCAGCATGACAGACAGGAAGGAAGGCTGAGGTGAAGGTGTCCCCAAGTTCTCCCTCACGTGGCCAGCTCTCCTTCTCTCCTGAGTTTCCTTTTTTCTAAATGTCTCCCCTAGTTCTCTCTCCTGTCTCTGAATTTGTTTGTTTGTTTTGCAATAGCTTTCTATCCACATTTCCTTGAGACCATTGACAACATTACTCAAGATTTTAGGCAAATAAATAAACTGGTCTTGACCCAAATCACTCATTTGCTAATTGTTTCTTCGTGCCCAGATATCACCTGGCATTTGCCAAATTAGCAGGGCCAGCTGGAGAGAGCAGGAAACAGCTCTGAATGGCTCTCTCTCTCTCTCTCTCTCTCTCTCTCTCTCTCTCTCTCTCTCCCTCCCTCCCTCCCTCCCTCCCTCCCTCCCTCCCTCCCTCCCTCCCTGCCTCTCTCTCTTTCTTTCTTCTGGTTCCCATTTTCTCTCTTGCCTTTTCTTCTGTTCTCTAAGTCTCAGTCTCCCTCTCCCCCTCCCCTTCCCTTTCCCCTCCCCCTCTCCCTCTCCCTTTCCCTCTCTCACTGTGTGTGTGTGTGTGTGTGTGTGTGTGTGTGTGTGTGTGTGTCCCTCCTCTCTCCTGCCCAGGCTTCTGGTCTGAGTCTCTCCTTCTTCCCTTCCCTCTCCTCCCTTCTCCTCCCCTCCTGTTTCCTCTCATCTTCTCCTTTCCTCCTACTCTAGCTCCTATGTTCTCTCTTTCCTGACCTGCTTATTTTTTCTTGCTTTGCCCTGCCTTGGTCCCCCAGACCCTGAAAGTTGCTGCCCATTCTTTCAAAGCATCTTCAATTATTCCTCAGTGACCAAGTTTCTTTCCTGTGGTTAGAAAGTAGCTCAGTCCTTAACTCATTTCCTCTGGCATATCCAACTTAATTAGGTGAGACCAGGATCACACATTTCAGAATTAGAATAATATTTATCAAACACCCTGGAGAGTTGAGGGATGGAAGGTGGAGAGGAAGCAGAGCAAAGACGGAGGTCACTGAGCTGAGGGGATGGGCAGGGTGGGGAGCTGACAGATGTACACTCAGTCCTCCTAAACATGTTGGTGGGTGGGGAGGGATGTGGGAAAGGCTGGATTCTGGAGAATGTTGAAGACCTGATAGAGATTGGGAGCCTATGGCTGGTCACCATTCCCTCGTTTGAATAACATATGTTCAAGAGGTCATATGTTATAATACAGGAGGTTTGAGAAGTATATATTCCAGTAAACCCACCTTTCCAACTTGGCTGGAATCCTCGCTCATTCCAATTCACTGGGCCACAGAAGATCACTCTGAACCAGTTTCCTGTAATCACATGACCTAGGAACTGGAAGCCATAGCTCAGCTGTATCCCAGAGTTATAACTCATTGTCAAGTTTTAGCCAGACCTTACTCACTCAGATCCAATGGGCCTGCTGCTTTTTAAGAAGGTGGCCATTTAAGCAAGTCTTCTTGGGGGGGTGGTTTTCAGGAGCTCTACAGTCCTGGGATATAGACAATGAGGTTAAAACACTCATGAACTTCCACTTAAACTGTCTCTGTAGACAAAACTATGGTACCAGACAGAGTATCTTGAGGGGCCATGGAGACTCCAACAGAAAGAACACTCACTTCTGGGTCCCTTAGAACCTCTGTGTCCCCAGAATCTGCTGGCATTCAGTTTTGATTGGATGTTTGTGGAGTTAGCCCCCCAGTTCACACAGTGCAGGGCAGATTGTCCCTTACCTCACCACTGTTGATACTTGATAACTCTCTTAAGATGAGCAGCCTGTACTACCCACTGTAGGATGTTGAGACCCATCCCTGAGTTCCACACACCAGATGCCAATAGCAACCCCCTCCTTGCTTGTCATGACAAACAAAATGTCTCCAGATATGGCCATTTGTCTAAGTTACAAAGGAGGGGACAAAAATCAACCCACTTAAGAATAGAATGAGTCCACCTGACCAAAGAGTTTAACCATGTGAGTCCATTCTTCTTCATGGGCATCAGAGAAGTAGGGTAGAGTCTTTATAAGATGTTTCCCCAGTATGAGCTTTAGTGAGATGGAATTTCCCTAATGTTCCCTAATTTTCCTAATGTTCATCCTTACATTTCCAAATGTACAAGATTGTGGTTTTTTATTCTGTTTTGTGCAGCTGTCACCATTATTTAAGCTTTGTGCGTTATTACCATCCCCAAGGAAAAGCCCACACCTATAGCGTTTCTCTTTCTCCATGCATTTACTCAACCTGGTACTTTATATAGACCTAGGCTTTGGGGATGTCCCCTTCCACTTAGGGTGGTGTGTTTAAAGGCTTTTCCATGCTATGGTGTCTCTCATTACTTCTTTCCTTTTTATGACCAATTAATACTCTATTGTGTGAGTACAACACATTTTGCTTATTTGCTCATCAACCAATGAGCTTTTGGCTTGTTCCTACCCCTTGGCTGTTATTCATGGCTCCTTTAACCTTCTTCACACACTAGTTCTAAGCAGATCTATTTTTCATTTCTCCTAGGAGTAGGCTGGGCCATGTATTTGCTGTGTTCTTGGCATTTTGAGAAACTGTTAAACTGTTTACCAAAGGAGCTGTGTTTTTTTTTTTTTACATCCCCAACAGCAAAGTGTGGAGAAGCCACATTTGTATCCTAGCTGGCACCATGAACTTCTTGTTTGGTTTTGGCTGTCTGCATATGTATTCATGGCCACCATAATGTGATTTTGATGGGCAGTTTCCACAAGGATTAATGGTGCTGACACTTTGGAGAAATGCCTGTTTGAATCTTGTATTCATTATAAAATTGAAGACTGTTTTATTGAACACTAAGAATCTTTATTAAGATTCTTTCTATAGGTTTTTTTTAGAAGCCCTGTTTTATGTATATAAGTGATTTGCTCAAATGTATGTGTGTGAACCTTGTGTGTGCCTGCTTCCTGCAGAGGTCAGAAGGACATCTGTTGGATACCCTGAAACTGGGGTTATGGATGGTCATGAGCCACCACCTGGGTGCTAGGAACTGAACTTGGGTCCTCTACAAGAGTAACAGGTGCTCTTAACTTCTGAACCATCTCTTCAGCTGCCTATCAGATGTTTTACAAGCATTTTCTCCCATTCTGTGGATTGCATCAGCTTCTGTGAAGGCTTCCTCTGAGCCAGTGATGATTTTAATATCTCCACTTGTTCTTATGTCACTATATCTCTTAGACTTTCAGTGTTACATGTAAGAAATTATCCCCAGATTAAGAAGCCACAATGACTTGCATTTATATTTTAAGACTTTATAGTGCTTGGATTAAATTTTATGTGTAGGATCCCTTTTGAATTAATTTGTATGTTAGTGTGAGATTAAGATCTAGCAAGGAAAACTAGTAACTCTTAGCCAGTTTTATAAATGTTCTTTCTCTACTAATATTTGGTATTTTAAAAATTTTAATTAAAAAATTTAAAGATGTGTTTTTTAATTTGTATGCATATGAATGTGACTGCATGAATTTATATGAACCATATATGTGCTCAAGGAGACCAGAAGAGGGTGTTGGATCGCTTGAAATTGGAGTTACAGACCACTGTGAGCCACCCGACCTGGGTTCTGGGGACCGAACCTGGGTCTGAGTCTGGATTTGGAAGAGCAGTGTGCTCTCCTAACAGCTGAATCTTCTTTTCAGCCCTAATGTTTGTCTTTTTTTTCCTTTTTCTTTTCTTTAGAATTGACAGTAAATATAGAAGTTTGTGCTTGAGTTTTCAATTATATTCCTTTGGTCTATATGTCTATCATAATTTGTAATTCAGTCTTTTAAAACATGGAAAGATGATAGGAAGATGTCTCTAATAATTCAAAGGGTGAAGAAATGAAGATACCAAACATGTTGAAAAAAATGTATGAGAGAATTCAGTTTTAGAATCAGGAAAGATCTTAAAGTTTGTCTTTGTATAAACCTAGCCCTTCACTGTTGGAGAAAATTATTAAATTTCTGTGTCAAAGATTAAGATCTGCTGAAAATCTGTAGCTGGTCAGCAGTAGAGCTGAGAGACCTTTTCTGTGACTCTCTGGGACATTGCCTTCATTCTTCTCAGGCCCTGAATGATGGCACTCCAGACTGACCCTGGACTTGGGCTAGCTGGGTTTCCTTCACAGAGTACTTAGCTTTGGCTCTTGCTGCCAGTTCAGCAGAGTGAGCGTGGTGAGCAGTGAGTATCTGCTCTTTCTTTGACAGGCTGCGAGAACAGAAGGCCAGCTAGGGGAAAGCACTTGAAAATGTGAAATTTCTGTATATGTGCCACTAAATGACCAGATTGCCAACTTAATGCTCTTCAAGGCAGCTTCACCCTGTTCCTGGCAGCACAGCAGAAGGGAACGGTTTGCATAGATACATCTAAGGGGCCGTAGTTGTCACTTTCCAGGAGGATGGAGCTCTGGAGCTAGATAGACATGGGGATAAGGGAAGCCATGGGAAGAGCTGCGATATCTCAGATGGAAGAGGCTTTGAAGGCCGGTGCCTTAGGGAGACCCCGAGAAGACAGGATTTTTGTCCTGTTCATGAAAAATTTGAGGTGTAGCGCTTTAGCAGGAATGGGCATGACACTGACAAGGAGTGCTTTGCTGTGGCTTACCACACTTTTCTGCTGCTCCCTTTGATCATTCCCCAAATGTCCCTCTTTCCCAGCGCCAGTGGGTATCTCATATCACTCATAATGAGGGATTCCTGACTAAAACCTGGTGGCAGAGGGACTTGTTTTAATTTGTGAGTCACCAGAGAACAGAACTAGGCACCTTTCCACTCGTCCCTGCAGCGACTGATGCCTGCTGAGTCCCCCACTCAGTGCGTGTTTGAAAGCTGAAGCATGGCATGAGTCAATCAAGCCGGAGCTCTTGTCCCTGAGTCTCCACTCTGGCACGTTCTCTGTGTCCCTTCCCATTTGTGCATGCCTCCTCCTCTAAAATGTGTTTACCTTCACTGTCTGTGCTACCCATCTATCCTGATGCTTATCGTTTAAAAATCTGTCCTTCCTGTCTTGGCTCTTAAGACAAGATTTTCTCTAGCAGCTGGGTCTATAGACTGCATACTGCACTTCTGCAAGTCAATAATTTCTAACTTATGCTACATGACATATATTTTTGGATAGGGAGGTTGGACCATCTGATTGATAGTAACCCCCTGTTCATTGTAAGGCCATTAGCGTCAGCTTTTTCCTGTAGGGTCATTGAGACACTGAGGGTGCTGTTGTGGCATATATGGGTATCAGGAAAACTAGTATTTTGAAAGAGCTTATTGTTTACAGGTGTGGAATGAATTACAGAATAAGATACTATGCTCACAGCCTTTAAGGGCCATGCCAACCTCCCCCCTATACTCACCCCTTCAGGCCAGCAAAAGATCAAACTGTCTTTTGAATGCTCATGGCTGTATCTCTGGCTCCTTCCAGATATGGTTTCAAAACTGAGTGTCTATGACTGTAAGTTTGCCTCTTTGTGGTTGTGTGCATCTGCTCAGTGAGGCTCACTGTGTATTCTCCTTGTTTAGGGCTCTGGCTGACATCCTAAGACAACAGGGACCAATCCCTATAGCACACTGTGAAAGAGAAACCATCTCGGCCATCGATACCTCTCCCAAAGAGAACACGCCGGTCCGATCAACCTCCAAAAACCACTACACCCCTGTGCGCACAGCCAAGCAGACTCCAGGTAAGTGAGAGTTGTTCATCTTGAAGTTTTATTGATGCTGCTGAGAGGTTCTAGTGTTTCTGCTAGATGTTTCTGCTTTGGCCAGGCAGGTTGTAAGGGCGCTGTGCAGTAGTGGATGGCCTGATAGACAGGGCAGGCTTATGGAAGAATTTGGGGACTATCTTCTTGGGACGGTTTGGTATGAGAGAGACCAGCTTTGGGACAGACAAGGGCTGATGGCCCATTTATGATTTCTCTAGTGGCTGGTGTAATTCTCTAATGTGAAATAGAGCTTGCAGCTGCCATGGTGGAGTATGGTTGCCCATTTATGTATGTGACGGGAAGGTTTGACCCTGTCCAGAGTGCCAGATGTGCAAGAATAAAGGCTGCATTCGAATAGAGAAACTGCTCAGCTATTGGAACTCAGAAAGACAGGAATGGTATCTGCATTTTAGGGTGACCTTTTCCTGTGAGATATAGATTCCCTGGATTTAGGATGACATATCCTTCTATGTAAGTAGGGAACTGGATCTGAGACACCAGAGGATACCAAATTCTATAGATGCTCAAGTCCCCTATATAATTATATATGAATGGCCTAGTGATGGCATAGTGCCCTCACAGATCTGCCTGTTTAGTGGTTTTCAGATTCCTAAGAGTATCTAATACAATACCAGCACTATGAAACTTGCTTGCTATGTCAAGGGCTTTAGGAAATAATGATGAGAAAAAGTGTGTAGCTGTTCAGTAAGGCCCAATTTGGGGGTAATAGCTTTGATTCACGGTGGGTTGAACCCTCTTGGGTTGATTTGTGTGGTTGGATGGATCCTACAGTTGCATGTGTAACTGGAGATGCGGAGGGCTGAGCTGCCTTTTGCTATTTTGTCTCGTCATCCTGCTAACACCAGAAAGGAAAGTGGGTGGGCTTTACTTTACTTGTCTGATGGATTTTTTTTGGGAAACTCAATAACTTGGACAAGACCAGTAGGGTGTACTAATAGGAAAAGAAAACCTGTGAATGCCAGTAATGTATTGGGATATTGATCTAAGTATTATTCAGAGGCTTTTATAGATATGTTATTATTTATTCTTTGTAGCAATCTTGGAAATATTTATCTCCTACTTTATATGAGGAATGTAAAGGCTCAAAAACATTTCCTAAAGTCACATGGTTAGTAAGAGAACATCAGGATTCAAATGAAGACATATTGATTACAAAAATCAGGATAAAGAGATTTAAAAAAAAAAATTCTATCCTTCCCCAGTTAGGGTCAGGAATGCAAAATCTCTGAATGGGCAGCCCACTTACCTGTATGTTTGGAAGGTTACAACCCTGGGAGAATTATCAGCTAGCTTAGCATTGCTCTCACTCCCAGACACACAATTTCTGCTTTGGATCTGGACTCTTCACATCTGTTACCTTAACATTTGTCACTTTATCCAGGTTTGAACTAAGCCTGCAATAAAGATGTCAAGCCACCAGGCGGCAGTAGGTGTGCCCAAATCCTAACTGGAGCTGAGATCAGGTTTATCCCATTTATGCTTTAATTCTCTTGAATTTATCATGTTGTTCTTGCCTTTAAGATAATAGTCTTAAATTTTTCGAGCATCTGATAAAAGCTAAAGGTATTTTTTGAATACTTATGCATATGAGTACAGATACATATACACCCAGCCAATAGTTTGTGAAGTATTAAAGGGATCCCTAGGCCCCTCCAAAGTTAGGTGTCCCTGCTTCACATGTAAAGATGAGTGAATTTGCTGGGCAGAAAACTCCTCCAGTGCATTTTCAGCTGGAATTCACTAGATCCTTAACATGGGAACAGTAGAGGGAATCTTGGTAAAAGCATCTGGTACAGTGGCCACCCACTGGGCTATGTACACATTAGAAACACCTAGGAACATGTTAAAAGTGCTGGTGTTCAGGAGCCATAGAGTAGGCAGAATCTCTACAGATGAGGCAGACGTTAGTGTTTTAAAATCCTCCACAAGGTGATTCTGACATGTAGCCAGAGTGACAAGTCACTGGTCTAGTTGGATCCTGTCCCTTTTATGAACAAAGACACTAAATGCCCAAATCCCTCAACTTGGCTACATGTTGGAAGCCATAAAAATTAAGGAGAGCTAAGCCCTATTCTCAGCTATCATGGCTTAATTGATGTGGAGGGTGTGGTTTGAACAAAGGGACGGTGTCTAAAGTGTCCCCCAATGCTAAGTTTGGAATCAATTGGCTCTGGGGACTGCCCATTGAAGACTATTCCTAACTTTAATGTTCTTAGCAGCTATGAGTATTTTTTTTTTATCTGAAGATTAATCATTTGAAGCTAGTTTCCCCCAAGACTTATGCTTGTGACTCTGGAATTTCTGGCCACCCAGGCATCAAAGTCTCCCTGAGTGCTGATTCTCATCCTTCCGTTAAAATTTTATTCTGTCTCATTTATAAACAGATTCAATGAACAGTCTTGATTTGGCCTTAAATACCCTTCACTGGGCAGGGAGCTTTCTCATCTCTTATGTTTTTTATATACATTCTTCTGGTGAGTTGAGATGGCAAAGGCATTGCTTATATGACTCAGTTCTGTTTCAAGAATCCCTCCTCGTATTTCTCAAATTAAAACTCTCCACTTAGCTTTTTGGGACAAGAATGCCTGGGAAGCATTCTCAGTAGTGGAACTGAGATGTACAAGCGATTTCACAACAAGCTTCATATTCTATAGCTTGTATCAAACAGGATGCTTTTCCAAATAGCGGCTGTCCTTTGCCACACAATGTTGCAATTTGAGCAGCCGTTTAAAACCGAACTTTTGGGCACATGTTCAAAGTGGAAATTTACTGTGATGTTCCCACTCATTAGATCAACCACTCACCAATTGTAGTAGAGTGGCTGAGGTCCTAGGGGGATATTAAGGAGGCAGGCAGCAGAGCATGAAGTGGTTCTACCATTCAACATGCTGTCCTGGAACAAGCTGCCTGGCATGAGCCAGGAATTCATGAACCCTGCCGGACCCACAATACCCCAGTATCTCACTTGCAGAACAAGGCCCTGTATGGTGGTGGAAAAGGTTAGCAATTTGAGTTTGAGAAGCAAGGAGAAGCGTGGATATGCTTGGAGTACCTATGAGTACTGTTTGTGATCATGCCCTTCTGACTTCCTTGTAAGCAACTGTGGCTACTAGCTTCTAGTGCTAGGCTGTCCTTACAGTTGAAGATAAACCAGGTTGAGGATTCAGTATCAGCCATGAGCACACTGCAAAAGCATATGCATAGCTCCTGGGAAGCAGATTGAATAGATGAGGGATTAAAGAATGATACATTGGTGTTCTTAGGCCAGGTGGAGTCTGTGGGACTGTGTCTGGCATGATCAGAGTTTGGAAAGTTGAATACTTATGCTCCTTTGGTGTGAGGACTGCAGTGGTGGTCCTTCAGTGACATTAAAACACGGTAATCCATGTAGCATAAGTCCAGTGCATAGAACACTTGCCATGTACTGGGTACTCTGCTCAGTACTTTGTGTATAACAGAATGGATCCTGTAATATTCTTATGCTATGGACCCTTCTCATCTCTGAGTCTTTAACTCATCCTCTTCCCAACCCCACAGGCAGCTGCTCAGTAGGCATTTACTTGGGCTTTTAAAATTAGGGAAGCCTATTTGTTGTCCCTATTCCTCAAGTCCAGCTGTTTATGGATCTTCACTGTTCAACCAGTGGTCCCTGGACCAGCAGCAACTCTGCGATGGGAACTGTTTTGAATTTCTAGTTGTAGTTATACCATGGGTTTTTGAGAATTTTTTTTTTTTAAGGAAAAACTCTGCAGTTGGGTCCTTTATTTCTCTTTTGTACACTGGGTCATGAATTCGTATGGAATGGACTCCAGCAGCTCGGGCTCTTTCCCGTTAGTCCTCACAAAGTGTGCTTCTCTGGGTGGTGCAAGCTGGTGCTTCAGCTGAACCCAGGAACCCTTCTCTTTGGCTTCCTTTTTCTTCTGATCGTTCTCCTTCACCCAATTCAGGAAGCTGTTTCTGCTCTTCGAGTGTTTAATATGCTCAATCCACACGTTGATCCTCTTGGCCAGAATCTTGCCCTTAACTTGCTTGTTTACAATGATGCCCACGGCATGCTGGGTGACATTGTAGACTCTTCCGGTTTTGCCGTGGTAACACTTATGGGGCATTCCTTTTTGAACAGTACCCATTCCCTTGATGTCTACAATATCACCCTTCTTGTAGATTCGCATGTATGTGGCCAAAGGAACAACTCCATGTTTCCTAAAAGGCCTAGAGAACATATACGGAGTGCCTCTCCTCTTTCCCTTTGTGTTGGTCATTTTGGCAAGTTAACTGGAAGATGGCTGCCTGTTTTTGAGACTATAATGTGTGGTTCCCACTGTGAAGATTCTCATTTGTTTGCTCTGAAGCAGAACCTAAGTATCAATATAGTAATTTTCAAAATGTCTTATACCATTCATACGGTCAAAATTGAGAACCAAGTTCTAGAGGGTGACATCCAAATAGGGAGAACATCTTTTTCTCCCTATTTGGTGTGGGGTTCAAGGAAAAGTCAAAGCCCCAGGATAGGAACTGGCTGGTCAGTTAGTGGGCTGATTGAGAAGTTCTCTCCTGGTGGATACGGCAGGGGATGTGAAGGATTCAGACACATGGGAGAAAGAGAGCAGGTCAGTATGCATCTGAGAGGAGGATTGTGGAAAGAAAGGGGCACAACAGAAAACACCAGAATTAACAGGAAGATCAGACAGGACTGGACCACACTCGGTGTTCCAGGTCCTCAGAGGTCAGGGCCATAGAGGCTTGATGTTCATAGAAGAAAGCTGGGAAGACTGAATGTGTTCATGTGGCTTGGGCTTCTCATAAAGAGCTTGTCTTGCTGTATCTGGGAGTAGTGTGGGGTGTCCTCTCTGACAATAGACTACCTGTAAAATTCCAGAGTTTTGCTCTTCACCTTCTAGGATCCAGTGTGACATCAGCTTGAGGCAGTAAATATTCACACTAGGTCTCCACTTCTGTGCACTGTAAAGGAGCAACTAGTCACCTGCTTACTGTCATGACCACAGGCTTGAAAGGTCAACTAAGGTTAACAACAGGATATAATGGTGCAGGGATTGAGATTAAGACTGAGTAGCTGACAGGGGAGTGATTTGCCACTGTCTGTTCCACCATCCTTGGGAACCTGATATGAGTTCTGACTGCCTTCTGCTTCTCCCTGTGGCCTCTACTAATGTTAACCTTCTTGACTGCCTTCTTGTTGCATGTGTGCATGTGCACAAGTGTGTGTGTGAAAGAAAGAGAGACAGAGAGGGAGAGAGAGACAGAGACACAGAAACACAGAGAGAGACACACAAAGAGACAGAGAGTGGGAGGGAGGGAAGAGAGAGACAGAGACACATACACACAGAGAAAGAGACAGAGAGAGAAGAAAGAGAGAGACAGAGAGGGAAGAGAGAGAAGAGAGAGATCAATTGAGTGATTGATTTTGGGTATCATCATTTTCCAGCTGTTGTCATGGATTTTGTTGTTTGCTTAGTTTGTTTTATTGAGATCATCTTTCACTGTCTTGGAGTTTACCGGGTGGGTTAGGCTGCTGTCCAGCAAGCCCCATGGATCTGCCTATCCACCTTCATGTCCATTTTTTTTGTTTGTTTTCTATGAGTGCCGAGATGGAGCTTAGGTCCTCGCACTTGCAAGGTAAGAACTTTACTGACTTCTGTATCCCCTCAGCCCTTCTTCTATATATTCTGACCTCAAGGTATTGTCCCTCTCTGTGACATGACTCTGAATTTCCTAGCAGCAGACATTTGGGAGGTGACAGCTATGTTCCCACAGGCCTGTCTGGACTTCTCACCTGTTCGCACCGCCTGCTCTGCTGTCTCCATAGAACCTTCCCCAGCTAAGAACAATTATGTGCTCATTTGTTTGCAGACCCTGTCTTCATCAGAATGTAAGCTACACTCTGTATAGATGAAGAGTTTATCTTTTCATCACTGTTCTGGGCCCCTCAAACCAGGAATACCACCAGGAAGCCCCTAACACATGTCTGTTTGGTAGAAACTACACACCAAACAAATAGGTCATTAGTTGGAGGAGCCTGGGGAACAGGTTTGCCTACTCAACTTGAACACTCACTGGGTGGCTCTGCTCTCTCTGAAGGGCTATGAGCTCCTTGGCCTCTGTGGCTGACCTAAGACTTGTCACAGGGAGCTAGCTGACTCCAGGTCATGATTTCCAGGACCCAAGTGTTCACAGTCCTCCCCTCCTGTCTAGACTCACACACCTATAGGCTGGGAGCTTTGCATCTTTGGTTGGACTCACAGAGGCTGTAACCCAGGCTGTCTACCTACCCCGCTCACCCTCCTCTCACGGTAAGTGTCCCAAAGTCTCTTGTCTGGGGCACGCTTAGGACTGACTGTGGAGTTAGAAAGTTGTGCCATGCCCTTGAGCTCGGGAGCACATCTGGGTATATTCTATCTCTTATCTAGGTGGGAGGTAGGCTTTTCTTTTTATATCAGTCATCTGAAGGAGAAAGAATATTTTGTTCTGGGTTGACAGCCTTAGACATGATGGAGTGGCTGAGGTTGGTTATCCCAACCAAGCCAGAGAGAAAATGGAAGCCCACAGGGGTCACCTGGATGGGAGGCAATGTCAGTGTCAATGTGAATTCCAATGTCTAGTATATTCGGATAGCTTTTGGTGTGAAGTGTGTTTTGGTCAGGGTGTTGGTCCCAGCAGATGAGGCTGGTGGGCATTAAGTATTGAAGTTGATTTTCTTTCTTTTTTTTTTTAACCTCTTTTTATTTTGCAGTTATTAAGGTGTTCAAAGGCAAGTGTAGCTTAGTGATTCACATTTTATTCCATTAAAAAAGAGTTGATACAAAGGTCAGCAGTACCTAGCCTCCACCTGAGTTCAAGTATTGGCAGTGAACAGAGAAAAGCTCCTCCCACTACCTGGGAGTAGATGTATTGCTCTCCTGCAGTAGGATCAGAGTGGTACAGTAGTTCCTATAGCCGAGATTCAAGTTCCACCCAATATAGGCAGCTCAGATGGCATCAACCTAGACATTGGATTAGGGCCAAGAAGCCTCCTTTGTGCAGCTTTGGGTGTAGGGAGTATCCTTGGAGCTGCTTCCTATTGGATATGTAAGTGTCCTAGGCCGTTCCCTCAGGGACTAACGCTCTGGATTCCTGGATAAATTGGTTCTAGCAGGGACTCATTTCAAGTGGCTTCTGCTTCTCAGCAGCATCTTGCCCTCTGCTCTGTCTGGAGTATTCTCTTCTTGTCAACTTCCCTAAACTCCACCTCTTCTTCCAGGCATCACCTTAGGCCTCTGACTCTAATTTCTTCTTCTTCCCTGTGGCATCTGGGTTTCAGAATTCTAAAGAGAAGTAGTGGACACCCCAATGAAGAGTGTTGGTTCAGTTCAGACTCAAGCTCCTGGCTTTCTTTTACAGACCGCTTTGTGCCTCAGTTTCCTGGTCTGTACACCAAGACAGTGGAACACACTCTCTACATGTGTCCTGAGGCTTGAGTGTTTTACTGATCTCTTGCACATCCCTCAATCTCCTGGCCTGGCTCAGAGCCCAGCATCCATGAGCTATGTACTGACTGTTCAGGAGCTAAGTAGGAGACTCAAACCCCTACCTTTGTGTCTGAAAATCTACTAGGTCCCCAGGCACAGCAGCAAGTAAACTGTGAGTCCCAGGATGGTGCTGAGGATCAGACATATCCTCATGTCTTTGGAAACGAGGTATGTTCCTTTTCTCCTGACCATGAGTTACAATGTACTACTTCAAACATTCATATTCCTGCCTGGCTTGGAAAGCTTGAGGAATTTTTAAAGCACTCCCACTGGCTAACTTATTTTAATCTTGAAAAGACCCTATGAGCCAAACACTATCATGCCAACTTCATAGAGGAAGAAATGGAGGCTTGGGATAGTAGAAGCTTTTACTTGTCTATGATCACATAGACAAGAGGAGGCTATACTGTCCTATATAAACAGAGACAGGCTGACCCTAGAATACAAGCTCTGAGGAGTTACAGATAGAGCATTGGGGTCCATTCCTGTACTGGGAAGCTTGTCTTGTGGCTGGGAATCTGTATTGATTCTGGTGGCTCTGTGCATGGGCCTGGGGCTGCTGGGAGTAAATCCGAGGGGGCTACTGTTTGCTCTGCATAGGATCATGTTCTCAGTGATCCCTAAAGCATCTCTTTGAAGGCCTTAGGCAGGTAGAGGAGTAGCCTGGGCAGTTGGTGAGCCTGGAGCCCTGTCTGTGTGCAGGGGCTATGCTGAAGTGTTTATGTGAATGCTATCTTCCTAGGAGATGAGACATAGGGCCTCCCATTCATAGGGCCCTAGATAGGATCTAACTTCTATCTGGATAGTAATGTCTGGAACTCATTCTCCCCATCCAAATTTCCTTATGATACTGGAGGATCAAGAAAAACCAAAATCCCCATCACCATACTTAGTGCAGTAAATGGCAAGTGGATTCCTATTTCGTAATTTCATGTTGCCCAGAAGCTGTCTTTGTATGACAGTACCAGGGAGGGAACATTGTTCTAGTCTATTTCTCTGTTCTGATAAATATCATGACCAAAAGCAACTTGGGAAGAAAAAGCTTTATTTGGGTTACAGATCATTGAGGGAAGTCAGGGCAGAAACTCAAAGCAGAAACATAGAGGCAGGAACTAAAGTAGAGGCCGTGGAGGAGTGCTGCTTGCTGGTTTGTTTCCCTTTGCTTGTTAGGCCACTGGTCTTATACAGTGCAGGCCACCCTGACCAGCAGTGACAAAAACCACAGTAGGCTAGGCCTTCATACATCAGTAACAAAAACCACGGTAGGCTGGGCCTTCATACATCAATCAGTAAACATGTCTCACAGACATACCCACAAGCCAATCTGATACAGGCGATTCCTTTCTAGGTTCCTGCCTCCCAAGTGTATTAAGTGGACAGCTAAGATTAGCTACCACAAATAGCCTTACCCAGTACAAAGTAGCTTTGGAACATTGGTGCCCAGGAGCTGTCCCCGCCAGCAGCTGGCTAGACCAACCATGCCCATTGTGTCTTCCTCTCCAGGAATGTCACCCTGCTTGGCTGCTGCACAGACTTGGCTACTTGAACAGGATTATCTGTATGCTAGACCCCTGATCTTTTCACCAAAGAGTACATTGGGTAGAGGCAGGCAGAACCTGGTCTCATTCTGTGTCTCTGAGAAAGAGGATGCTCCCTGAGATGTCCATCAGTGACTCTTGAAGCAGGTGGATTTAAATATGCTCCAGATATCCCTCCAATGAAGTGTGGGTCAAAGGGCATGCCTAAGCACCAAGGACAGGGTTAGAATTCTAGGCACCTCCATGAGTTGGCTAAACCAAGGGACCAACAGAATGTGATGTCATGATGAGAGTTGGAAACCCAGGTAAGGAAGTGAGGTGTAGAAGGCACAGGAAGGATGGCAACTTCTGGGGCTCTAGAACTCTCAGTCTGTGTATATTGCTGCAACAGAATACCAGAGTCTGAATAACTTACTAAGAAAAGAAGCTCCTTTAGCTCACTGTTCTGGAGATTGGGAGGTTCAAGACAACAGTGCAAATATCTTTATGGTCTGGTATGATCTTGTTGCCATCTCAACTTGTGGCAGAAAACCAAGGATGAGTGGATATATGTAGAAGAGAGGACAGAACTCCAGTGAGAGCTAACCCAGTCCCATAAGTAAGTCATTCATACCCAGATACCTTCCTCTGGACACCACCTTCCTAATAGCCACCCAGAGGAGGAGGTAGAGGTCTAAGATTTGAACTTGGGATGCATGCTCACAACATCACAGTGGTCACTGTTCTTGAGCAAAGATGGCTCAGCCTCTAGCCCAGAAACCTTCGGAGGTCTTTCCCTTCTAGACTTATTACACGCAGAGAAAAGGATATTTGAGACTCAGAGGTGATGGAGACAGCCAGCTGAGTCCAGGCAGGAGGTATGCTGAGTATACATTAATTGTTATGGGCATGAGGCATGAGAAGGTACATATTACATTTTAGCTCAGAAGCTTAAATTTAAGACCTTACCCAAAACAAATATGTCATCAGCCATACTGGTACCCTATCAGAATGACAAACATTAGCTCTAAGCATTCTGAGAAAAGGTGGGAATCATCACCATCGTCAATATCACCATCAGCTCCATTAGGAGCCAGAGCAGCAGAAGGACTGAATAGGCAGGAGGATGCAGGAGGAATCCCTGGATGATGTTGAACTAAGGACAGGATCACAGAGGGGAGAGATGCTTATGGGTCTAAAGTTCCAGTAAGGAAACAGTGACTGATTCCTCTGGAGACATTGGTTGTCATTTTCTGTCAACAGACTGCAGTGATTGAAGAATTAGGATAAAGGCCAGGAAGGAACTAGAACCTTGTGTACTTTTGGAGAAGGCTACCTTGGTTGGAGGAGTATTTTTTTTCCTTCATTAAACTCATGGATTGTTCCCTATATAGGGGAACATGAGTGTGTGGTGCAGGACAATGGGGGCAAATGAGTGTGTACCCTGCAAGGAGACTTAGAGGAGAAGCTTGTGATGACCTCTAGTGACAGGCTTCTAGAGGAGATGACCTAAGGACACATCTTCATTAGCTGCACATTGACAACCAGAGCAAGGAGAGGGAGGGCCTTGAGGGACATTGATACATTCATTCATTATGAAGTAATTTGGGTGCCTTTCTGGGTGTTGGGTGGGCAAGAACAAAAGCCCCAAGTCTGTGGCATTTACCCTAAGACAAAAAATAAACTTATGAACATGTAGCCTAAAGCCAAGTCATGACAAATATTTTGAAGAGTAACTGGGTTGGAGGCAGTAGGCAGTGGTGGGAAAGGCAGGAAGGAGCCTTGTCTGTGGGAGAGATGATAAAAGATGAACCTAAGTGATGGAGACACCGTGACTGTTGTAGAAAGTATGCAGAGACCCAGTGTGGCCAGTAAAGATCGGGGACAGAGGTCAGAGATGTAGGGGTTGTGGATCCCATCAGAGTCTTGGGAGCTCTCTCTAGATATAATGGGATTACATTGTAGGGCTCCCAGAAGAGGACTGTTGGCATCTTGACAATGGACCCTAGAGGGTCAGAAGTGGCAAAAAGGGGATGGGTGACCTGGAAGATGTGTCATCTGGGAAATGGGAGAGAGGTGGAGAGTTGTACTAGGATATTCATAGTGTAGGGAACTGAGACATTTTCCTGTCTTATTTACTTGTTCTTAACATATTGTTTTAAATAATTTCCAACCAATGGGGAACTTGTCAGAATGACACAATGGATATCAATATCATCTTAGCAGTTCTGAACATTCTACTCTGTTTCTCTTCTCAATCCTCTTCTTTATCATCTTTCTATTGCCATCATCATTATGATTTCATCATCTCACCACCAGCAGCAGCAGCAGCAGAATCAGCAACTGTATTTCTGTCATCATCATCAACACCATCTCTTTCAACATCATTGTTGCCATCATCACTATTATCACTACAGTCCTTGGTTACCACCATCACCATCATCATCACTGAACCATGTGGGCATCAGTGGCCTAGATCATGACTCTTCCTTCCCAAACTACCTTACCATGTAACCGTCTTAGCTCAGGATGGCTCTTGTGTAACCATAATAAATGGCCAGATTTATGAAACTGACCACTGCTCTCAATGACCAATATTAATAAAGAGTTTGAGATTTATTTTTATGCTAAAAATGACAGCATTTGCTGAAAATGAGGGGCACCAGGAAAGATAGGGGATAAAGATGGCTGAACTCTGGACCAAATCAAGTAGTTAATGGGATTAGTCAGATCTGTGGAAGAACTTGAAGTGAATAGCTTACAGGTCTTTCCCTGAAGAGCCATATGTGAACAGGTAAGCAAAGTTAATCCTCTGATTCTCTAAAAACTATTGCCAGAACTATCAGAGAGTCTCCTCTATACTCTACTATGTGTAAATACAGAATGTCCTCCTTCTGGGATCTGGATGTGACTGTATCCACTTGTATCTCTACTCATCCTACAAAACAGACCTGGAATCATTCATTCAATTCTAAGTGCTTTGAGCACAGGACCAGGCCTAAGTTCCTCACTCTATTCCCAGGGTGCAATCTAGTCTGGACGAGTCTTGGCACTCAGTAGTCCTTAGATAACTATTTATTGATTAAATAAAGGACAGAATAAATTGTCCATATTTAGTACATTAGTTTGCTGCACTGATGATTACAACATGTGCTTGGCAATAATGGAACACCTAAAATAATAGTTGTTTATACAATGAAGAAGCCTACCTCTCTCTGCTTTAGAGGGAATCAATCCAGGAATGGTATTTTTCACAATGTAGAGGATCAGACTTCTTCTATCTGGTTATTCTGGTGTCCTAAGCATGTGATTTTGTGTCATGGCTCAAGATGGCTGCCAAACTCATGTTATTATGTGTGTCTTCCAGGCATCATGTAGAAATAGAAAACACTATGGTGTCCCTTTCCTTCCCCTTTATCTTGACAGTTCTAGATGATCACTCTAGCCTTACACATTATTCCCACTCTTCTTCTCATTTATTTTAAAACTCTGAAACAGGCTTCCACAAAGCTGACCAAGTTAGTCTTTTAAAAACTAATTAATTTAACTTTATGTGCATTGGTATTTTTGTCTGCATTCATGTCTATATGAGGGTGTCACATTCCCAGACAGTTCTGAGCTGCCATGTGGATGCAGGGAATTGAACCCTGATCATTTGGGAGAGCAGCCAGTGCTCTCAACCACTGAACCATCTCTCCAGCCCCAACCAAGTTAGTTTTAAATTCACTGTGTAGCCCAAGTAGGTCAGGATTTGTATCTTCCTGCATCAGCCTACCATATAGCTAGAATCATAGGTTTACATCATCAGGCCTGCCTAATACTTTTATTTCTTTTTCATTTAAAGAAAGTTAATAATTTTTAATTAAAATATAGTTAGATCACTTCCCTTCCCTCCTTGTAGCTCATCCCAAGTCCCCCTTCCAGTTTCTTCCATGTCTTATTCCTTTACAGATTAGATCAGATTCTTGCTTAAAGCAGCCCACCACTCCTTTGGTCACTTAGACAATGGTCTTTAAATGATGCATGAAGGTTAAAATGTGGATATATTGTAAAGAGAAAAGTAGCTTCTAGGAGACAATTAATGGTTTGTGTCACAGGCGTTCAGTTCATACCAGAAATCGTGGTGTAAAAACCCACCAGATAGGATGATCATTTGCAGATACCTCTGTTTCCTACTGTGCTCTCAGATAGCTGTATCTTTGAAAGGACTTTGATGCTAGGCCAGGCCAGGCCAAGCCACTGGTCACTTCTAGGTAAACACAACAGCTCCTAGAGATCCTGCTCTTTAACTGTACATGATGACATGGATGCCACAGAGAGGTGCTCTACAGGGATGCCATAATACCAGAGGATGCTTGTCAGGAGAGTCCCTACCCCTGTGTCCCCCCAGTCAGAGGCTTTTATTTTCATCTGTGCATCTGTTAGGAGGTCTGGAGTATCCAGTCCTAGTCACAGAGCTCTCAGCGCCTCAGATGCTGAATGGAAAGAAGGCAGCATGGTTAGATCCAGAAGCATGCAAGAAGCCACATATTCTGAATAAAATGTGTGGAGGTTTGAACAGAAGTACCTAGAGCAGTGTTCTCAACCTGCAGGTCAAGACCCCTGGGTGGGGAGTTCACTGACTCTCTCACAAGGATGACTTAAGACCACTGGAAAAACAGATATTTACATTATGATTCATAACCATAGCAAAATTTCAGTTATGATGTAACAACAGAAATAATTTAATGGTTGGGGGGTCACCACAACATGAGGAACTAATTGTATTAAAAGATTTGCCTCAGCTCTAGCCCACTCCCTAAAGAGGGGAGGGGGAAGAGCCTTCCCTGTGGTGGAACCCCTCCCTCAAGCTGAGACCCCAGCCTTCTGGCCCTTACCTCTTCCTTTTGATCAGGATTCAAGCTTTGCCTTTCTTTCTGTGTGCATGTAGCTCAGGGACTTATCACAGCAGCTTAGATCCAGGATGAACTAGATAAGCCTGCACTTTAATAAACGTGCCATTTGTTTCCCTTAAGAATTAGATAAAAGGAAATAGGGCCTTAGTGGAGGTTGGCAGGGTGATAAGGCCAAGCTCATGGCTGAGGTAGGCAGCAGATGCTACCTGCCAATGTCTTGGGGAGGGGACCCTTTGTAGAGGTCCAGCACAGCTCTTTCTTGGTAATGACCCTCCCATTTTCAATGGAAAGAAACCCAAACCAGCAGGTCTTGCTACTTGGTGGATACCCCTCCCCTTAGAGAGCTATTTGAATTCTTGGCTTGAATGTTGCCCCTGTGTCCTGAGCTCTTGCCTATAGTCATGTGGGAAGGTCCCCAGTGAGAATGCCTAGGCTTTAGTCTCATAGGGCCTGTGGCTGTCAAAGGAGAGACCTTTAGCACTGGGCAGAGAGGTTTTTGAAGACCCAGCCCCACTGGTTTCTCTCTGCTTGGGAACTCAAACATTGACTTGCTGGAAACTGGTGGATCTTGCCCATAAGCACTGACTATGCCTTTGTCTCACCATTCTGTAGTCTAGATGGGCAATGTACTATACATGGAAGGAGGCTCTCCTTTTATGACTGTGGGCCAAGAAGCAGGGGAGCACCCTTCTAGGAAGTCAGTAATAGCATTACCTCTGTTTTCAGCCATGGGCAAAATATAGAAAGGTTGGTTTCTTTTCAAGGTCAAGGTCAAACCATTTGTCTTGGCAGTGTTTTCAGCTTGTCAGACAGGTTCCCTTCACTCCCCTGCCTGAACCCTGCTTTCAAACTCCATGTTATTATTATTATTATTATTATTATTATTATTATTATTATTATTATTAGATGATGATGATTATTTTCACAGGCCTAAGGTCACTGTGACCAAGAACTGCAGAGAGGATAGGAGGAGGGGACTGTGGTGAGGGTGGTGACCCACATGCATTCCCGTTTGCTCTCTTTAGCAGGTCCTGGCTCTCTGGGCAAATACCTGGCTTCCTTGTTTTTCCTGTGAGAGAAGCTCTCTGTGAGTTTGGGAGGTGGAGGGGTAGCTAGGGTTGGCCAGCCTTCCCTTACCTGTGGGTCTGAGTGAGCCAGAGAGGCTGTGTGGGCCTTCTCTAAGCAGGAGGAAGAGTTTCTTTTGCATGTACACACTACACAGGCCCCTCAGAATATATAAGCCTCCATGGCATTTCTGCTTCTGCTGTTATCACAAAAAGATTTGCTGGAGCACTTTTTAATTTATTCTCGGTTGCCTCTGGGTATTGGATTTGCTAAGAGTAAAATTCATGTAGATTAAGATTCATGGATCCAAGATCAGCTATTATATTTATTGGTTGTTCTGAGGATTCTGTAAAATATACAGTGTAAATTGATGGGCTTCTTGGTCAGAAAGAATTTACAGTCTCAGTCATGCCATGTTTGTACTGATGCTGTAGGTGACTGTACCTATAGATGTGTTCCCTGATTCCGACCTTTAAACAATCAGGTGTTTGGAAGACAAGGTTGCAGAATCTACCTGAGCCAATGTGCATGATATAGGGGGTGGGCACAAACGACAGTCATATATCCCACAGATCAGAGTTCTAACATGTGAATACATTTGAACAGCAAGCATGCTGTGAGTTCATTTATTCTCCAAGGCTTTGTGGAGGGCCTTCTGCATAGCAGGCACTGGGCCAAGAGGCTGGAATGGTCCAAATTGGCAGCCTGGGAGGTGTATGATATTGACAGTGACCTTGAAGGATAGATAAGACTTAGATGTCACAGAACTTTAGAGACATTGGCCAAGATAGGACTGGGATGAACTGAGAAAAACCCACAGAAACATAAGGCTTCATATGGGAGTGCGTAGATCTGCCCTTTTAGATCATTGTGCTTATTGGGGTGGGAGGAGAGAAAGACGATGGAGAAGAGAATGAGAAACAGGCTTGTCCATGCCTTTGATGCCAGGGCTCAGAGGGCATATTAGAACAAGAATAGTTTTTACATGTTTACATTCACTTTCTACAAACAACTGACCATTCACATTTCTAGCTGTTGCTATGTGTACACACACACACACACACACACACACACACACACTCATTCGATATTAACTATTTCATAGAGTCCTTGGAATTCTTGCCTTATTGCACTGGGAAAGGCTGCCTGTACAATCCTGGACCAAAGTGGTGACAGCTTTGTTTCTGCTCTTACCAGGGAACCATATTTCACTTTGTGATTGTTGCTACATTTTTTCAGAGATGTTTTTTTATCACAGTGAGAAAGTTTTATTTTATTACTAGTTTGGGCAGGGTTTTTGGACAGTAATTGATGTTGGGTTTAGTCGAGTTTTTTTTTTTTTCAATATCCACAGAGATAGTACATGGCTTTTCCTTACAGTCATTTGACAGAGTGAATATATTGACTCCTTTTAAATATTAAACTGTTCTTAGATTCCCAGGGTAGATGTTACTTAGTCATAATGCTTTATTGGATTTATTATTAGGTTGGATTTGTTGAAATGTTGAGTGCTGTTTACAACTGTGTTCTTAAGCATTGTGCTGTTCTGTTTTCTGTCATTTTATACGTTGTCAGAATAACTCTGACCTCATGCTATGTGGGGAATATTCCTTCCTCTTTCCTGTATTGTAGATTTCTTATAGAATTGGCCAGTGAAACCATCGAAGCCTGGAGATATTTAAATAGAAAGATTTTTTACCTACACCCTAATTTCTTTGAAAGGCGCACAGCTATTTAGTTTATCAAAACAAATTTAAACAAGAAAGCATGACTACAAAGACATTTGAACTCTCTGGCCCTGAACGTCCTCAGAGTGTAGCTCACTCATAGCTGGATGGCTTTAGCTTGCTGAACTGATACAGCTACAGTCAAACAATCAAATTAATCTTCAGAATTTTTATTTAGTAACTAAAGATAGATTTTCTGTTTCTCAGAGTTACAAACTGACAAGGGACCTCACAAATGGCTGACCAATGTTTGCTATCCTTTTAGACAATATATGCTGTAGAATTCAGTGCATGTATAGTACATACACACCTTTATTCAGCATTTAGCACAAATGAGTATGCAGGTCTAAGTTCCCCATATCCATCTATATAGAAAGAAGATGTGGTTTATGTTTAATTCTCATCCTGATCGCAGAACTCAATGTGATTTTCTGGTTATCATGCAGCCAGTAGATAATAAATCCAAGACTTGAACTTGAGTCTTCAGACTCAGGATTTATTTCTCTTTCTCCTTCTCTATCTAGTCCCAATTACACCTCAGCTACTGGGTTGTCTTACCAGAACTTACCAGTGAAACTAAAGCCTAATGCTGAATGAATAACTGTCCATGTTAATCCTTCTGTTAGGTAAAAGGACCTAATCACACTGAAGTGGTATCAGCTCATGGCACACAAAGCATGCAGTGCTAGCACTGAGCTCTGTAAACCCAGGTTTGAGTTCAGAATGCATAGATGCTGGAAAAGTACAGTTGTAGAGTCCTGGAAGACCAGCAAAGGTGGGCATAATCAAAATAAAAAATTTCCCACATTTCAGTAACACACAACCCCAGGGGCTGCCAATCCTAAGTTTGTCTGTTTGTTAGGGGAACTTTCTCTTCCGATTTCTAATGTCATTATGGAGGCATACTAGAAGGCAGTCTATAGCAAAGCTGGAGTTCTGTGTATGCTGTTAATGGTGCATTCATTGCTTTGATAGCCATACAGCTATTTGAGTCATAAAACATTGTAAACAAGGATGCTTGACTAAAAAGCACTTGAACATGTTGCTGAACCCTTTGACCCAGAGCACCAAGAATGTAGATCACACAGAGTCAAGGTGCCTGGATGCTTCTGTGTGATTTGGCATGTGTGTGTGTGTGTGTGTGTGTGTGTGTGTGTGTGTTTCTCTCAAGTCCCTTTTACATCCTCCTACATTTTACATACTCAATCACTAATGCATTTTTGTGTTTTGCAGAATAGCTCTATATTGAAGCCACGGCATCAGACACTTGCATACCCCCTCCCCCATGCACATTCCCATTGGCCTGTAAACACTGAGTGAAATAATTTATATTACTTGGGGTCATGTTCAATTTCAAGTAACAGACAACTGACCAGTTAGTGATTAACAAATGAAGATTGCTTTCTTTGCTAACCAGTTCTAAAGGTCAAGCCATTTCTGGAATGGTTCAGCTGTGCAGCAGTGGCTTCCGAGAACTATACTTCTCCCTCTCTTCTTCCATCATCCTTACTGAGTTGGCCTTCCTCCTTATGCTTGCTACTTCATGACCTCAAGATAGCTGCCCTACCTCCTGGCTTTATAGATCCTTTCTAGGGAGCCAGTGAAAGGTAATATCTTTGATGCTTATTTAGAAGGACATATTGCTACCCCAAATAATTTTTGTTTGTCCAAAAGGAACAAGATAAATTGACTCTTGTCTGGACAACGCCCAGTGCTTGTCATAGCTTTGGGGTGTTATTTTGTCTCTGCCTTAAGTTTGCATCAGACTTCCTCTATGAAAAGGGGTGTCTGGTTATATGATCACATTAACAAAACTCCCTATAATAAAATAATCAGGATGCCTTTTGGAGAATTCACTGTTTTCTATGACTCTGTTAGTGACGTAGGTCTCACAAACACTTATGTTTGCATTGACATGATCCTATTTAAACTCCACCCAGTCTCTGGATCAGGTGGCAAGACTTCCATCCTGCAAAGGAGAAATTTGGTGATGGCTTCAGAGCAGGTCCTCCTCATTGAAGGTCTGCCACATTCTCCACCTCTTCTTTCCACAGCTGATGGATTCTTGACTATTGTCTGGATAATGCACAGTGTTTGTCACGAGACAAATGGATGGTCAAGAGGACCTAAGTGTCTTGGTATCTTAACTGAGCCTCTCATATAGACTGGCTGCTGCTCAGCTCACTGTCCATACTGAGCTCTTGGTCATGGTACCTACTACTTCATTAACAGGGGATACTTTTCACTCATGGGAAGTCAGCATGGGACTATTCATGGAATCTCATCTTCAACTGATCCACTAGCTCAAATATATAATATACCTGCAGAGACTCTCAAGCTCCACAGTCTCTGCTGGCTTTGGTTTGATCTGAAGAATTTAAGATGCATTGTAAGAAGTCTGAGCTGGGATTATACTCTCATGTCCCATTTGGTGTACCTGACAGCCAAGGACTGATTCCTCATCTCAAGTCTTGGAGGTGTTGTTGGGTTACATTCTCTTCCTTCCCTGCATCCTGTTGCAAATAACATAATCTGTGTGTGTGTGGGGGGGTGGGGGGGTTGAAATTCCACTCCCTCCATTCTCTGCTAGGAGCAATCCCTTCTGTGCTGTTGGGAAAGCTTGCTTCTTAAAGAGGTAGGTGAAAGGTGTCATTGGAATAATGACAGCCTTGTAAAGAATACATCCTACTGATTCTCAGAGGCAAAGTGATCCAGTTTAATACAATAGATGCTAATGAGAGCTTCATTTGCACAGGGTGCTGATGGGACAAGTCTTTCTCTCTCCCTGTTCCCTGTTGAGTATGTGCAGCACCTGTGCAGAATATAGGATCCCATGGGGTTTGTGTTCTCTATTGAAACAAAACAAAAAAATGTGCCCAAGCACTGCATCAGGTGTCCTGAGACACTTTGTAGATACTGGTGGCTGTACAATGATTGGTATGAGAAGAAAGACTATCTTTATGTGTAAGTGTATATTTCACAGACAGATGGAGGTGAGGCCCCACCTGGAAGATGCTTGATCTGGGACACTTGCCACTGAAGCAGGAATAAGAATGGCCTGTGAGGAAGACCTGGGGGTCTTCCCCACATCCATATGTCTCAGTTCCCATCCATCTTGTATTGTATCTCCCAAACCAGAACTTGATGGGGCGAGGCTTTGTAAATACACAGAGGTCCCCTGGGAGACTGGTCCACAATCGTGCATACAGTTTTCTTTCCTCCTAGTTTCTGGTTTTGATGTTCTCTGCTCTAGGAGTCACCTCATCCTATTGCCACCTGTGGAGTCCTGATCATACCCCAAGTCTTCTGAAAGGTCCTCTTCCTCAGCACACACCACCCACCCCTGCCTTCTACAGCTTTGTCTGGTGCCTCTAGGTTGGCTCCCACTCTTCCTGCCCTTTAGTGAAGTTGAGCATCTGGATGCTGTGGAAACACAGCCAAAGAAAATCATGGCTTGTCACTGGGAGGGAACAGTGCTAGAAGGAAGCGGGAACTTATCTCTTTTGGCTTAAGATTTAGTTCAGCATCCCTGCCAGGGAACCACAACCTGATCACAGGTCTTGTATGGGATAGACCATGTATTTTGACATCTACCCATTGGACCAGGAAATTCAAAATCTATATACTTCTTTTGCTGACTAACATGTTCAGGAATTTCACAGATGCAGGTCTCTGAGTGGAGCCTCGGAAGCAGAGGACAGGAAAGGGTCTTTTAGTGCTGTGGAAATGATAGAAGAGGGGAGAGAGTGTCCTCTGTGCCTGCCACAGGTATTCAGGCTTAGGTTGAAGAATGAGGGGTGTGTCACTAGGAAAATGACTGTTCTATGCTCCTGTTGGAAATGACTCTATGGAAACCATTTTCCTCTTTAGAAAACAGTGAAAATATAGTGAAGGCTCCCCCTCCCCCCATAATTGCACTCAAAATTGCCAGCTGACATTTGGTCTTTATTTGCATGCATATCCAAAATTTAGGATGAAATTCAACTTTCAATGGTATTTCCAAACTTGCTGTCTTTTGTTTAATGGGTTAGAGCTATCTCTACACCTCAGGGAATGCCTGGAAAGTGCTGTGATTGGCAACTCACTTTCTTTATAGAAACTTCCAACCATCACTAAAACCAGACAGAGTATGTATGCCTAATGGACAAACTCCTGGGTTCCATCACTCAGGGGCTTCAGATTGTCAACCCAGAGCTCACCCTGGCACCCAGTCACCATGCATCACAATCTACAGCCACACACACACAACACTGGGACTCAGCATTTGCAAGCAAGCACTATAAGGCTCATCATTCATTGCTCAGGGTCTAGTCTCTAAAAGGGACACTGAAAAAAGCTCATTCATGATGCTGTAATCTCAGTGGGAAGCCATGTGCATCCCCCTAATCTGACCTTATACTCAGCTCTGGCTGCTAGTCCTAAAACTGGCCCAGAACTCAATGTATATCCAAGGCTGGCTTTGAACTCATGACAGTTCTCCAGACTTAGCCTCTTGAGTACTGGGATTGCAGTTGGGAGCCTCCACACCTAGCTGAGATACCCTCTGCTGCCCCTTGTCCTTCTCTTCCTGTTGGAGCATGATTTATTCATTAGCGTCTTGATCCTGAGGACAGAAACTCATACTCTGCTAACCACTACTACAAACAGGCTGGGCAGCAGTGGTGCGTGTCTTTAATCCCAGCACTTGGGAGGCAGAGGCAGGTGGATTTCTGAGTTCGAGGCAGGCCTGGTCTACAGAGTGAGTTCCAGGACAGCCTGGGCTATACAGAGAAATCCTGTCTCGGAAAAAAAAAAACCCAAACAAAAAACCCCAAAAACAAAAACAGAAATAAACCCAAACAGTAAATAACGTCTACAAAAATTTGCGACTATCTTTCTAATTATGTTCTCAGAATAAGCTTAAAGAGTGTCAAGGCTGACTCAGAGCAATGTCAGTGTTTAAAAATTCTTAATCTAAACCCCCGAGTCTCCCTTCTCCTGGTTACACTCCTGCAGTTTGCAAATGCTAGGCTGGTGCCCAATTATTCTTGCCATTTTATTTTTATTCTTCTGTGTAAACTTTAGAATTAGTTTGTCAAAATAAATTTGTAACAGGGCTAGATTTTATTTGTTAGTGTGTATTTATGTGATAAGTTAATTTTAAAAGCATTTTATATTATAATACCAAAAATTGCTGTCTATGCACAGGTATTCTAATGTATGTCAGTAAATATGTTTTACTCAAACTTTTTTTTTTTTGTAAAATGTTGGATCTCTTGTATAATTTTCCATGATGGTGAAAGATGTTATTGTCCTCTCTTTAGTCTCTACCTCAAAGAGCTAATCATTGTTGATATTAAATGATTAGTTTGGGGTTGGTGAGATGGCTTAATGGGTAAAGGCACTTGTTTCAAAGCTAGACAATCTGAGTTCCCCAAGATTGATATTGTTGGGGATGGGAAGAAAAACCAACTCCAGCAAGTTATCTTCTGACCTCCACATCAACACCATGAGACACGTGTCTTAGTGTTTCTATTGCTATAATGAAGCACCATGACCAAAAGCAAGTTGGAGAGGAAAGGGGTTATTAACTTTCATATCACTGTTCAGCACTGGAGCAAGTCAGGACAGGAACTCATACAGGGCAGGAACCTGGAGGAAGAGCTGATGCTAAGGCCATAGAGGAGTGCTGCTTGCTGGCTTGCTCTCCATGACTTGTTCAGCCTGCTTCCCCTGCCTCTCTCTCTCCCCCTCCATCCCTCCCTCTCCCTTCCTCTCCTCCCCCCCTCTCGCGCGCACGCGCACACACACACACACACACACTTACTTTTATCACTTGTTTGTTTGTTCGGGTTTTTTAGTCTGCTTTCTTATAGAATCCAGGAACACCAGCCTAGGGGTGGGACCACCTACAATGGACTGGGCCCTACCACACTAACCGTCAATGAAGAAAATGCCCTACAGGGTTTCCTACAGCTTGATCTTATGAAGGCATCTTTTAAAATTGAGATTCCCTCCTCTCTGATGAACCTAGCTTGTGTCAAGTTAGCATAAAACTAGCCAACACAACATGTGTGTGCAGACACACAAATAAATGGATAGACAGACAGACAGACAGACAGACAGACAGATAGATAGATAGATAGATAGATAAATGAATACAGAAACTTTTCTAAGGTAAGTTTTCAGGGCTGAGGTGTAGTGCTGCAGTGGTAGTGATCTCAGCAGGAACAGCACCAGAATGCTTCATTTTTTCTGTAGGATTTTGTCATTTTCAGAGTTTCTAAAAGACATGAAATGTGGTGTGTTCTCCTATTAATTTTTTTGGACTTTTAAAGTCTATAATCTATATTCCCATCGGCTGGGACTAATGCTAACATAGTGCTTTTGAATGTCTTTTTCTGTTTCTCTCTTTCTCTCTCTCTCTCTCTCTCTCTCTGGTTCAGTTCCATCACCTAGCTTTCCCAAAGAAGGCTAAGTGATGGTCAGGGTATTTGTCAACACTTGACTGGAAATGGCTGTTTATGCTTTATTTTTACCTCAAAGATGCTGTTGGTTTGTGTTCCATCTTAGTCTATAGAAAATGGCATCAAATAGCTAGCCTAGGGTCGTCTACAGGTTAAACATTCAGACTACATATTTGCTATATTCTCATCATGATATAAATTCACCATCAGATATATGAATTAAAAAATGAATGTTAAATTTGGCTACTGACTTTCATGGGGGGGTCCATTAGGAGTGACCTCTTAGTATTATAAATTAATACGAATAGATGCTTCATTCTTGGGGTTTATTTCTATTTATGTGTATTTATGTCCATGTGCCACATGTGTGTGAATGCCCTCTGAGGCCAGAAGAAGGCTGGAGCTGGAGTTACAGGCAGTTGTAAGCCACCCAGCTTGGCTAATAAGAACCAATTTCAGGTCCGCTGGAAGAGCAGCAAACACTCTAACTGCTGAGCCATCTCTCTAGCCCTCTAGTCTTAGAATGGAAAGCAAGTTTGCCCAAAGTTTATCATTCTTTTAAAATGATGCTGGCTGCTATTTTCTAGTATTTACTCAGAGTCTGTGCATCTATCTTCTTGAATTAAACTGGCATCTGTCAGTATCTCCTTAGATTGGAGATTAGGTTATGCAAATTTGCAGAGTGAATTAAAATTGCCTCCATTAGCTCTCCCCTTACCTCTCTTCCTTCTCCCCACCTCCATCAATTCTTACCTATGTTTCCTCCTCCCTCTTACCTCATTCCTGCCTCTCAACCTAGTACTTTTGTTCTGGAAAACTTACTCATTTTCATTTATGTGTGAGTGTTTTGCCTGCATGTATGTCTATGCATCACATGCATGCCTGGTGCCTGAAGAGATCAGAATATGGCATCTGATCCCGTGGAACTGGAGTTACAGACTGTGAGGCACCATGTGGGTTCTGGGAACCACACCTGGATTCCTAAAAGAACAAGAATGACTTTTCTGCTGAGCCATCTCTCCTGCCATGGTCTGGAAAAATTTAAATTCTTACTCCTATGATATTCCATTAAGTAAGAATCCTATTAAATTTGCACTCACAGATAACTGTGTATCCACCCACATTTCTTGACAGTGTTTTAATTTCTTCTGTGGTCACTGCAATATTTTTTCTTATTTTTGAATTAATTCTGGCAATTGATACTTTCCAAGAAAATCACCCTGATCCGCTGAGCTTCTTGGCCTAGAGATACAGGCAGCTTCCTACCATTTAAAACAGCTCTCTGGCTCATCAGGGACCAGTTCCTCTTTTGTATCACTGAACACTATGCTACCAAACCCTTCTGACTGCAGTTGCCAGAGATTTAATTAGTCGTTTCATAGAATGTATTAGAATTGGATTCTAATTCTTTTAATTTTATCGTTGCTGGTTGCTGCCTAATTATAAGAGAGGTTAACACTGTGAATTAGTTGAGAAAAGCTGCTATAATTGAATATAAAGGTTTTTATATATACTATTTCTGTGCTAGAGTGTCCTTAGCATCTATGGTTGCTGTTCTGAATTACACTTTTACTCAAAGATCTGGAAAGATGGTTCAGGGAGGAGTGACACTTTCCCAGAGGACCTGAGGATCTGAGCTCAATGCCTTGGACCCACATGGTAGAAGAGAAATGACTTTCACAAACTGTCCTCTGACCTCCCCAGTCATGTGTGGCATATACATGGCATATATACCCCACACACACCACACACATGTCACACCCCAACCTCCACCCAACACCCTAACACCCACACCCACATATACCCACACAGGAACACATCACTCATACACACACATGTGTGTGCACACACAGATAAACATGCATACATGCATGCACAGAAATTAAAATACCTGGCAGTTTTTTCCTTAAATGATAAGGGATTTGTTCATATTTTGTTATTAATGTGTAATTTCAATTCATTTTAGATATAGCGTGTGAAGTATGTTATGCCTTACTATGGACAATTTCAGGTTTTGGGTGTATGTATGGAATAGGATATGGTCCATTTTTGGTAGATATTATATGGAAATGTAAAAGAACATTACTTATGACTAATGTAATTAAAATAAAAGAAAATAAATAACCATGTTATCAGTTATTCTGTTCCTCTGTTGGTTTATTTGATCAAAGTTGAAAAAGAGGCCAATGTTTTTCATTGTAATTATGTTTTTCTTTTATGGTATGCACATAATTAATTATTATTGAAGACTGCACCATTAAATATTGTGACTTCTGTGTATGTTAACATGTTTGCATGTGTTGGGATAAAGTTCATGAATTTTGGGCTGGCTTCAAATTCTCTATGTAGCCCAAGCTGTCCTCTAACTTGTGGTCCTTCTATCTCAGCCTCCTGAGTACTGAGATTATATGATCCTGGCTCAGTTTATAATATTATGGGAGTTCATATCACAATGGATGTCGAAAACTTTCCCTCTCATTCTCTCTCCATGTAGATGTGTGATGTGTGTGTGTGTGCATGATATGTGTGTATATAGGTATTATAAACACTTATGGATACACATGAGTGTTATTAGTCCTGACCTTGCTTGCTTGTAGACTCCTCATGTACTTTTTCTCATTCCTCTTGGTTCATCTTCCCATACCCTCCTGTGTTAGGCACGTCTCTTGGCTGCAATATAGAGGAACAGTCCCCTTTGTCTTCCTAGGGAGACACACTTAAGGCTGTGATATATTCTCATGTATATTTATTTGATAGCTGTTGTACTTAGTTCAAATATTTTATTTTTTATCAAAAAAAAAATCCTCCCCTACAGTTTTCCTTCAACTCTTTTGCTATTTTTGCCTCTTCTATTCTCCAGTGGTTTGGAAGATAGCCAGTTTATTTTTATTCTGTTGGTAACTCCCCTTCTCCTATCTCCATGTCTTGTCTTTTCCAGCTTTCTTTAGAATAACCTGGGGGAGGGGCGTTGTTTATTCCTTTACTTAGAATTTGTTTGTCAAGGGACTCCTCCCAGCCCTGTACTGCAGGTGCAACAAGATGGACAGTCAACAAGTAAGATAGCAGTCAGAATTCCAGAAAAGAATGTGCTAGGAAGTACTGGTGCCAGGGAATGCCTTTATTGAGTCTATTTAACAAAATGCCCAGTCTAGGGGCTTAAGAACAGAAATTTATTTCTTCGTTTGTGAGGAAGATGCCAGCAGGTTGCTTTCCTCTGAGGCCTCTCAGTTTGCTAATAGTTGGTCTGTCTGTCTATCTGTCTGTCTCCCTCTGTGTGTGTGTCTGCCTGTCTTTCTCTTCTTCTCTCTCTCACACACACATTTTAGTAGTATTGTTCTAGTAATATGTGTTAAAGTAGTTCTTGCTTAAAACATTGATTCATTAAAAGATATTAAGTGTAACTTTTGAATTTTCATTAAACTTTTTTTGTCTTGGTTTTTCAAGATGAAGTTTCTCTGAGTAACAGCCCTGGCTGTCCTAGAAATCATTCTGTAGACCAGCCTGTCCTTGATTTCGCAGAGATCTACTTGCGTCCGTCTCCCATGTGCTGGGATTAAAGGCATGCATCACAAAAAATTTAAAAAAATATTTAAATTAAAAAATTTACATATTTTAAACTCTTGTTTTGATTTGAGGTTTGCAGCATGATGTTATAGATGGATAGGGATGGTAAGTGGTTACTTACTGAAAAAAAATGAGCATATCTGTCATCTCACACAGTTGCCCCTTGTGAAGAATGCCTGAAATCTTATGTAACAAAGTCTTGGGTATCCATTATAGTCCCCACAAAATCCTCTCTGTCACTGACAGCATGAGTTACCTTCTCTATGTGTCCCCAGATGACCCTCTCCATTACAGGCTTTGTGATTTATTTCTCCACATATTCCTCCATGGTCTTCTCCCTATGGCTGTACATATGTGTACTAACCATTTTTTTATAGGACATCAGTCAAATTGGTATAGGGACCATAAATACATTATTTAAATAAAACAATAATTGTAAATCCCAATAGCTAACAATATAATGTTTTGAGGCATCTGACATTGTGGAGTGGTGAAAGCAGCTATTTGATATAAGCATTGCTTTACATACTTATTTTTGTAGTGAGGACACATAAAATCTACTCTTGGCAACATTCAAGTACACAGTGCATGATTAATAGCTACAGTGACCAAGTTGCACAATAGATCTCTTGACTTTATTCTTCCTGTCAAATTAAGTCTGTATCCTGGAACTAATGTCCCACAACCCTCCATAACTTTAGTGACCTCATTTGAACTTAAGTCAGTTCTTTAAAATCTTGTATGCAGTTATGGTTACATTCTAGGGCACTGAGGTGTAGGGATTCCACATACAAATTTTGGAGAGACACACTGCAGCTTGTAGCAGCCTCAAGATACAACTTTATGCTGAGATGTGGTTAATGTAGCCATGCTTGGAGAGGGATTAGGTAGAGAACCATCCCTGACATGAGAAGGGACAGAGTGAGTCTAAGGAGCTGTAACTTATCCACTTGGAGTTATGGGGCACAGAGAGTGAGATAGAGGTTTGTTTAGTTTGGTTTGGTTTTTATTCAGTCAGAAGCTGTGATCAGTGACTAGGCTGTGTCCAGAAAGGAAGGATAACTTCATCTACCAACTGTGCCTTTGGGTAAAACTGTTGACCTGGATCAGAGGCTACATAAAGGCTCTTTCTCTGTATGTGCTCCTTGATGCCAACCTAACACCTTAAACAAATGGATAACTGAAGTCTGAAAGGCCATTGTTGGTTCCTTTTGCATCATTCCCAAGTGGGATGATATATCTGGTTCACAACTGGATTTTCTTACCATTAATAGTCAATAAAAGAAATTCACAAGTTTTTCTTTCCATGTACCAAAATCACAACCATGGTGTCTAAATGAATGTGTAGTCATTTATTCTACTAATATATATTGAGTGTCTAAACAGTCTTAGGCACATCCAGATATAGGGAAGTAGCTGTGGACAAGATTCTAATGTCAAACCTCTAAGGGTAGTGTTAGTAAGAGAGAGTCAGGCAGTAAACAGCAAATATGCTTCCATTCCAGTATAGAATTCAAACATAATTCATTGTAAACTTCTTTTTTCTTCTCTCTCTCTCTCTCTCTCTCTCTCTCTCTCTCTCTCTCTCTCTCCCTTTGTGCAGGCTCTCACTCTGTAGCTATGGCTGTTTTGAAACTCACTATGTAGATAGATCAGGCTAGCTTCAAACTTAGAGCTCTACCTGCCTTTGCCTCCTGAGTATTAGGATTAGAGGTA
Source organism: Grammomys surdaster (assembly GCF_004785775.1). Taxonomy (NCBI): domain Eukaryota; kingdom Metazoa; phylum Chordata; class Mammalia; order Rodentia; family Muridae; genus Grammomys; species Grammomys surdaster. Next base: position 165,525 of record NW_021604783.1, on the reverse strand, counting down.
TATGCCACCACGAGTAGCTTAAAGAAAAAAAATGGTATCAATGATGAGAAATTAATATAAATGAATGGATGGAATAACATGATTTGAGGCAGTCCTGGCAAACCACCTCAATGGGGAGATGTGTTAGTGAGAGCTCTCTAGAGTCACAGAATTATGGAATGAATCTCTCTCTCTCTTCACCTCCCTCTCCTTCTCTTTCTCTCTCTCTCTCTCTGTCTACACACACACACACACAAACACACACACACAGACATACACATAATACACACACGGGATTTATTACAATGATTAACAGGTTGCAGTCTAGCTAATCTAACAATGGCTGGCTGTGAACAAAAACTCCAAGAATCTCATAGTTGTTCAGTCCCACAAAACTGGATGTCTCAGCTGTTCTTTTGTGCTTGCCGGAATCCTGAAGAAGTAGGCTCCAATGCTAGTAATGGAATGGATGTGCTAGCAAGGTGAGAGCAAACAGGCAAAGAGCAAGAGTTTCCCGTCTTCTATGTCCTTATATAGACTTCTGGCAGAAGGTATGGCCCATATGAAAGGTATGTCTTCCTGCCTCAAGATCCAAATTAAAGGCCTGTATCTTCTATCCATCAGATCTAGATCAAAGGCAACTTTATTCCTGCCTCAGATCTGGATCAAAAGTGTATGTCTTCCTATCTCACAGGTTAGAACTAGAAGCAGATTTATGCTACTTTAAACCAAGCAGAAAATCTTTAATAGGTGTGCTCTCCATTTCTGGATAATAGTTTATTCTAGATATAGTCAAGTTGACAATGAAGAACAGCTATCAGAAAAGGTTAAATAGTTTAGGTAGGACAGAGAGAATGGTGGCTTAGTCCAGACTGTAGATAGAGGTATACGGAGAATAGTTGGTGTATTCAATGAATTTTGAGGTGAAATAAAGGAATGACCACTCTATCCACCACTGGGCTTAGTTTGTTTATGAGTTGCATGTAGATAGAGAGAGAAAATGTAATAGTGATAGATCACAGTATGAGACTATCAAAATCACTCAATGAACCCAAAGATTAGTTGGAAGTGAACAGCCAGAAACTGGAGGCTAGAAATTAATATTTGCCTAGGCTATGTTAGAAATATCCATAAGCACTTAGGATTAATATTTGAAGTGCTGAGGAACAGCCTGGGCTGATGTATAAAGGAGTGGGTTACCTGCTTCTAATGATGGAAGTGATAGAGTAATGTCTCCTGGGAAGGGAATATTGAATCGGTACAGAAGTGAACCCAAAACATGCCTACTGTCAACTTGCAGCTTGAGATTAGTTAAAAGAGAAGGAAGCTGACCAGGAAGAAAGAAGAAGAAAACCCAGGTGGTTGCATTGCTCCATAAGCCAAGAAGAAAGTATATTTGGAGGAGGAGAATAACTTGTCCTATCCACTGCTGTGGAGATGCTATGCCACCTTAGAACAGAAAGACACTCTCAAGGACTGTAACGTGAGAGTTTTCAGAAACCTTGGAAAAGAAGTCTCTATAGTGCTTTGCCAATTTTGGTGGGATAAAGAGGTGGAGTTGGGGAAGCATAAATGTCACTGAACATACAGGTGACATTTTGGGAACTCTTGCTTGGAAAGGAAATGAAGGGTGCTGGAGGGGACATGCAGTTAAGAATGCATCCTCTTTCAGTGAGATCTCAGATATGCATCTGCCATTGAGCTCTATCCAAAAGATAGTATGACACTAGCTACAGAGAAAGAACACATAGAGGAGTTGCATCCAAGAAAAGTTGAGCCAATTAGCACGTATATGAGTTTGCAGTTGCATAAGAGAGACCTTCATCGGTGGTAGTTCAGATAACACAGAAAGTTAGTTATTTCCTTTCCAAAATGGGTAAATGATTTCTAGGGTTGGGATGCTGTTTCTGCTGCTTCTGCTTCTACTTCTGCTGCTGATGCTGCTTCTGCTTCTCCTGCTTCTCCTCCATCTTCTTCCTCTTCCTCCTCCTCCTCCTCATCCCACTCCTCCCCATCTTTCTTTATAAGGCTGTTCACACACACAGCTCCTTCATACACCTTGTTCCCATGAGCTCCAGGTCCTTGTTCTAAGGCTTAGATTAAGCTGTCACTGGATCCACATTCCAGGTTTCATGGTGAAAGCAGGGCACTAAAGGAGCCAGCTGGGCTCTTTAGGCTATGACCTGGAGGTCTCAGGTGTCAATTCTCTCCATGTCTAGTGAGTCAGAACTTGTTCACATGGTCATGCCTAGCTGCAGGAGAGAGCATGATCGGTAGTACTTTACCCTTACTGTTCTTGTGACTGGCTGAACATCAGATTTCTCTCAGTGTAGAAGAACAGTCATTAGTCTTTAGTCCTGATCAAAGCTGAGACTTCTTCAGCAGCTTCTGACAGGCAGAAGAAATGGAATCCCCAGGTAGGGTAGGGAGAGATTGGCCTTCAGCAAAAGAAGAGAACAATTTCACCTTCTGTGCTACCAAGAAGAAAGAAAGTAGATGTTGATGCTGGAGGGTTTCTGGGTTTGGCGGTGAGAAGACAAGAATATTCCCAGCCCATGGCTGCCTTCTGTTTTCTGTTGTATTGAAGGTGAGGTCATCAAATAGAAGCTGGGGTGCCTGAGAGTTCTAACTGAAGTGAGCCGAGTAACTGCTTGCACTCAGGAATGTTTATTCTGCACTAATCTTGACTCTAAAGTCTCTGTGCCTACTCATTTACATGACCATTCAAAGAAGAAAAGAGAGTCCTGAAGCTCAGGGACATCTGAGTACTTGATTTCTACCCCATAAATGCTGAACCCTGACTGGGGCTTGAACTTCACTGGTTCTATCCCTTTTCCTTACTGCTTGTATCAACTGCTATTATTCTGAAGCCAGAGAAATGAGGCTGTTCCAGTAGGATGTTCCCCACTTGTCAAGGCTAGAAATTGTGGGCACAAGTTTAAGGTGATACCAATGAGTTCAATTGCCCAGTTGTCCCCATCAAAGTTCAGTTTCAGCTGCTGAGTGTACGAGCAGAGAAAGAGGCAGACAGGTTTAATCAGTGTGATCTTCACACATGCAACAAAAGCATATTTAGGTAGGAGCTGGAGACTCTGGGAAATACCAACATTAGCATGACAGACTTTAGAAGCCAAGAAAGATGTGGTGCTGGGTAGAAGGACAAGAAAGAGCCTAGGCGTATTACAGTAGACAAACTGAAGATGTGAATCTGTTAGGCAGTGATGCAGTGGCAACATTCAAAAGTAGAGTTTAGAGAATTTTATAGATTTTGATATTCCAAGACCCAAGACAGGAGTCTGGAGTCAGATGTCTGGGACAAGACCCAGGGAGATTCAAGTACTCTGACAAATGGATCCCATGGGCAAATCATGTGCCAGATCTATTTACAGCTGCTGATCAACCAGACAAAACTCATTGCGGGTTGAGGGGATGGGAAAGAACTTCGATTCTACACCTATGTTCTTGGATGTGTTGACTTGCCCAGGGGCAGTAGAAAATTGATGTCAACCAAATGGTATACTTGACTTCTGAATCTCTCTTTTTTCTGTAACTTGGGACAGCTGAATTATCTGTAGCTCCCATGATCCTTGCATAAATAAGATAGCTACATCAGTGGTTGCAAATGAGGAATGACCAAAGTTCCTCCTAGTGTCACTGTGCCCTCTAACATATTATAGTCTCTGTCTGGACTTTAATGTTCTCCCCTATAAAATAAAGTGATTGGATTGGTATAATCATAGCTAATATTTATTGAGAATCACTCTGTGCCAGATGGTATTCTAGGTGATTTACATATATTATATTACATTTAATTGTCCTGACAGCTCCATCTGAGGTAGATATCATTATTTCTGTTTTTCTCGATGAAAGAGCATAGACACAGAGAATAAGCAACATGCCATATTCATTTCCTATCGCTGCTGTGACAAATTACTACAGACTTAAACAGCACAAATTTATTCCCAGTGATTAAAACGACACAAATTTATTCTCTTATAGCTCTGAAGCCCAAAATAAGTTTCACTGGGCAAGCATCAGGAGCTTGTCATAGCTGGTCCTTTCTAGAAGCTGTAGGTGGGAGAATTCATATCCTTTTCAAGTAGTGTCTGGAGGTTGCCTATCCTCCTTGGCTTATGGCCTTTTCTTCCATCTACAGAGAGCCTTCATCAGGTCTCTGTTGGTACCATCCACTTATCACCCTGTCTGTAATTTATGACTGGCTTATCAGTCTCTACTGGAAAGGATTCTAAGATTCTGTCCGGCCATGCACATCATCTGGGAATGTACCCCATCTCAAAATCTTTTACTTGGTTCTACCTATAGAATTCATGTAAAAGGACATAGTCATAGGCTTAGAAGTTAGAATAAAAGTATGTTTAGAATACATTATTATTATTTTTTACATATATCTGAAGCACAAGCTTTTAACCAGTACAGACCTAAGCCCTGGGTATTCCCATACTACACTCACTGAGGAAGGAGATATATGTAGAAGGAAACCTCTCTCTGCTCTGCAGTCAATGGAGTATCAGCAACTGGCCAAGAAGAGCCCTGTGTCTCTTAGAGTCCAAATGAAGCTTCTGAGTCTACCTTGGCAATATATTTATTGGTTCAATCAGTTGATCTGAATGAGCCTGCACAGCCTCCCTTCCTGTTCCATTTTGAGTCCTAGGATTCTACTTGGATATGACACTCAAGACTTATACTGTGCTTCCAATGACCTCTTAGTGGCCTTAATGAGTTGTATTTAGGGGAATTAATAATGTTCTTTGTAATGTGGTAACTAGAAGTCCATCAGACATCTTATTCTGAGTCTCTGTAAGGTTTGGGGATCATTTCAGAGTTTAGGCAGTAGGAAAAGGATGTGGGATGCTCAATGGCTGGGGAACATAGCTCTGCCTTCCCTCCCTCTCTGCCTTGGCTTCAAGAACATACTATGATTGCTGAGTCCTGTGTATAATGGGGGAGAGAGAAAGATCACAGCATGTTCATACAGAATGAAAACAAGTAGCATTCAACTTCAGTCAAGGCAAACACTTCTAATGGGTTTTGGAAGTCTCAAAGCCAAAGGAAGTCCTCAGTAGGCCACCTGGCATTCCATCCCCAGATTCATCTTGGCCTTACCATATCTGAGTCTTAGAAACTCACTGGAAACCTTCATCAAACCTTTCCACTCATCCAAGACCTTCATTGGTGCTCTTTCCTGCAGTGGAATGCTGTTGCTGGGTAAGGAGATGTGGCTTTTCAGCCTATAGCTAGAATGTTGATCCCCTGGGTTTCACTGCACTCTCTAGGACCACTAACCACACATTCTTCTCCAGGGCATTCCAGCTGGGTAAAAATCCCATTGCAGCCAGAGGGCCTGGAATGTCGACCTTTATTTGTATCTGATTTTCTACTTCTTTACCCCTCCACCCCTAGGTTCAACTAAAGTCTAATGAGCAGGTCTAAATGATTGCAGAAGTTTGGGTCAATATGTCTCTTAAATAACTCTTTTGCAGAGGTGCTGGACAGAGAGCTGTGTGGGGGTGGGGAACACAGGATCCAGTACATCATGCATTTATGGCTTTTTTCCTTCAGTTGTTCTCATTCCTATTGCCTTCCCTGCCTCCTATAGCCAGAGGCAGTGTCAGGGCACCACCCCATATTTGGTGCATTTCCACGGAGGTTCCTCCAAGCAGGCTGAGTCCTTGAGGAAATATAAGTGAATGTCACACAGGTAGAAAAAAATGAGATTATAGGTATGGCAGTTTCAAGGAAAGATTCCCTGTGTGGGTATATTGCAAGCTATAAGGGTTTTGTTTGCATAATCCTGGAGTTAGTAGACTGCAGTATAGTTTTAGGCTTGTGTCTGGAATTTTCTGAAAGAATGAAAATGTTTTACAGGTTTTGTTTCCTGACAGCAAAACTGGAGAGAGTGAGGTGGGGGAGAGAAAGACAGGAAGGGAGGGAGGGAGAAGGAGGGAGGGAGGGAGAGAGAGGAGGAAGAGAAGGAGGAGGGGGAGGAGGAGGAGGAGGAGGAAGAGGAGGAGGAGGAGAAGGAGGAGAAGGAGGAGAGAAGAGAAAGAAGAGTCCATAGAACGCTATGCTAGAAGGAATCACCCAAATTCATCAAGTACAAAGTCCTCATTGTACAGATGAGGAATTTGTCCAGCATTCAGCCATCTGGAAATGGCAGACCAATTGGAAAAAATCTAGGTTCTGGGCATGCAGCTATTTTCTCTGATCATTCTTTACATGACCACCTATGTATTTGATTCTTTGTATTAAAGTGTCTAAAATAGGCAAGTAATTCCTAGCTAGGCATGTTTGGGAGGAGGGAGGGAGGACAGGAAAAAGCAGGGTGGGGGATGAGGGGGAGAAGAACAAGGAAAAATGTACTGAGGGAAGTAGCTGGAGAGCTTTAGCTAGCAGACCCTAGCTAACATCTGGACTGGTCCAAGCATTTCGTTGCTTCCAGAATGAATAGCTCCACTTCTGGAGAGAAGACAGCTCCTAATTTGGCAGTTTTACATGTAGGGTCATAGCTCTCAACAGCAGCAGCAGCAGCAGCAACAGTAACAGCAGTAATATCCAGGGACTGTAGGTTGCTATAGAGATGATATGGGTGTGGTGAACAATGCAGAGATTAATCCAGGTACAGTGGGGAGGGGTATCTGAAGTTTAAGGCTTTTTGATAGAAATAAAGTTCTCCTAGGTCATGTAGGATAGTAACTGTCACCGATCATGTGCATGTACTGCTACAGTGGTTCCTTGTGTGTTTGAGAGCCTCCTGAGAAAGAAGAAGACTGTGACTTTGAGGGTGATAATTTCCCAGTTCCACACATTACTGGGATCTCTGTGCCTGTGGGACTCTGTGTGTGTGTATACATTTGTGTGGCTGTTCTGAGTGATTTTGAGCTTGGTTGTGCGTGAAGATTCTTTGTAATTATGGATATGACTAAGTATGGTGTTTGGTCTGTTTGTGTGTGTGTGTATGTGATTTTACTTTTATTTTTTGGGTGTGTATGAGTACACGATTGTGCGATTTTGTATATAGTTGTGTATGGATGCCCATGAGAGTGTGATTTGTGTGGTGTTTGAACTAATCTTACTCCATCAAAAAGAAGTCAGAAACCTTACCTGTCTAAGAGTACACAGGAGAGATCTACCCTGAGCCTGAGCCAGAGAAACTGCCAAGATGCAGCTTGCTGTGAGATCTAGTTTTCTCTAGAAGATATTTTTATGACCCCTTTCACCGGAGGAAGTTTTAATCAACCCTGTTATATAAGTATACTAACTAGCTGTACAAACCAAACATTTGCTGACAGTAAATCATCGACTTATTTTAAAATGATTCTCTGAAGTACATATAGTTTTATTTATGCAAGATGATAGCAAATTTGCATACTAATGAGATGTTTGTGCTTGTTTGGTCTAGCACAATATAACCATAAGATGTACTAATTTGATACATGTTGAAGAATGAGAGAGAAAAATATTAAAAGTCATTGTTTTCTGTAATTAAACCATTATGTTTCTCTAAGAGTGATGGAGTCACTCTTAAAATGATGGAATTTTATTATAGATCTCTCTCTCTCTCTCTCTCTCTCTCTATATATATATATATATATATATATATGACATGTACATAGACATAGACATTATATACATACACATCATATGTATATACGTATGAATATACATATACATCATATACATATGCATGTGCACTTGCACAGGCACATACACATACATACACATGTTCTACTCAAGAGCCCCCGCGCCAGCTGTCACTATGCTTCCTTCTCCCTAAATATCCATAGCACTAATAAGAGTGGAAACAAGGCTATGTGGACAGTCTCCCAGTTTCCTGAACTAGAGTAGGACTGTGTAAGTTTGGACATTTAATACTAGTGTAGGAGAGAGTGGGGCCAGGGGCAAGCTGTCTTCCTAGGCCTGTACACTATAGTTGTATTTTAGGAGAGTGCAGTGGCTTGAGGAGTGTTTTGGTTTGAATTGAATGCTCTCCTTCCAATACATTCATGTTGGAATACTTGGTATCCAGTTGATGGAAAAGTTTGAAAAGGATTAGGAGGTGTGGCCTTGCTGCCACTGAGACAAGCTTTGACTTTCCATATGCTCTGTTAGCCTCCTACTTGCAGATTAAGATGTAGGCCCTCAGCTGTTCTGCCACCATGCCTTTGCTTCACTGTCATGGAGTATAACTCTCTGAAACCATAAGCCTAAGTAAACATTTTATTTTTGAGTTGTCTTGGTTGTGGTGTTTTATCACAGCAATAGAAAAGTAGCTAAGACAGGAACATTGGACAGAAAACCCAAGGAAGGCCATCTTTCAGCTGATTACAGATAGGTTCCCATAAGGGTAGGGAGATGTTAAATATGAAGAAGCAAATAAATTAATACCTCAGACTCTATTTGTGGAGAGCAGAATGGAAATAAAAAGATGACATCAGAGGTCCCCTGAAGATAGAAACAATTTTCTTGAGGCCCCTGGGAAATTTGCCCTTTTTCTGGTTTCCTGATAGAGTAGCAGAAACCAACTGAGTAGTAGAGCCCAAGGGTGCCAGTGGAAGGAACTAACCAAGAACTCCAGGAAGATAAGTGGCATCATGAAGTAATGGAGCAAGAAGACAGAGGCTTGATGAAGAGGAAGCCTGAGCTGGTGTCAAAAATCTCATTAGGATAGCTCATGTCCTGGGTTGAAGACCTACCTTTTCCTGGGAGCCTAGGTCCCAGCACCTATAATCAAGAGAAGGGCTGTTGCTGTCCTTAGCCTGAGCTAGAGTTTGCAGATCCTCTGAGGCAGAAAGGAATAACTTAATTGCTAAGATCCTATAGAGGATCACCAGAAAGAAGCAGAGGGCAAAGGGTACAGAGGAAGTGGGAAGGACAGGTTTCAGCAGCATTTTGAGATCCTTGAAGAGGAAGTGGTTGATGGCAAGCTAGTGTCGGGAGAGGAGATGATGGAGGCTCAAGAGGTAACACAGGCAGGGCAGCTACTTAGGAAAGAGTAAGGAGAGAAAATACAACGTAATTCTTGGGGACCCATCCCTGGTCCTTATAAAACTGCCCATGTAGGGGTGGTTCTGAGTGCAATCAAGTCTCATACTCCTTGGCTGTAGCCAAGTGAGATTTCTTACCAAACTTCTGGGTGACTGGAGAAAGAAGACCTAAGGGAGCTAAGAAGGATGGCCTGCTAGTGGGCTTCCTCTGACCTCTGCCTTTGCAGACAGCCGTGTTTAGATTCTCTGTGTTTCAGTCATTTAGCAGTGATGGGTCACTTTGACCTGTGGTGTTGGGGACTTGGAGGCATATCCATGTACAGTACATCTCACCTCTGGCTAAGTAAAGCATTGCCTGTAGTGTATCTTCTCGGGAGTTATTTAACATCCTTTATGCCTCAGTATCCTCATTTGGAAAGCAGGGCTTCCAAGATCAGCCTCATTGGGGGTATATTGTTTGTATTGAATAAGCAAGAGCCTTTATAAAGTACTTAGTATATTGCTTGTGTTTGGTAAAATTAGCTATTTCTGGACCTTTGTATAATTCTACTGGTTATGAATTGATAATCATATTTTACAAAAATTGAGATTCAATGAGCTTAAATACATTTCCAAAAGCCATTAGCAACATATGATGAGTAGAAGGGGAAAATGATGAGGAAAAGGAGGGGGAGAGGAGGAGGAAGAGGAGGAGGAGGAAAAGGAGGAGGAACAATGTTTATAGACACTAAATATGGCTTCTGCTTGAGAGTTCTGAGATGTGGAGGAAGACCCAAGGTCATGTTGCAGAGTCTAGATCCTCACCCAGCTAACAGACACATGGTTGTCTGAGCCCTCAAGGCCCCTTGAATGATTCACTAAAATGTTCTAAGGGTTCCAACATGCAACCCAGGAATTGAATGAAACAATCTTTCATTCCCTCCCTTCTTTTCTCCCTTCCTTCCTCCCTTCCCTCTCTCCCTCCCTCCCTTTCCTCTCTCCCTGCCTTTCTTCCTTTCCTCCCTCCCTCTTTTTTTCCCTTCCTTCATTTTTGCCATTCCCCAAGCCTGTAGCATTTTCTGGAGAATCAGAGCTAAGCTACAACCGTCTGTACTCTTGTTCCTATGCAGTGAGAGAGCTTAGAGGTGGCTTCCAATGCCACAGCCTTTGCCCTGAGCATGCACTGTTGCTCTTATTTCTCCTATTTACAAGTGGACAAATTTCAAGGACAACTAGGAAATGATGAAAGCATGTCTAACCATGAGAGAGGAAAGAAGGCATTGTTAGTAGGCGCTTGGCAGTGCCCACCCCATACCTTACCCCCATGGACACCAATTGATTGTGCCTATCTCTTTCTGGCAAGAAGCCCTAAGGAAGATCACCTCCATACTTCCTCTATTATTACATCAAGGCCAGAGGTCAGGGCTTCCGAATCTCATGCAGTTCTCCTTCCATGAGGTCTTGATGAATCTCCTCACAGTTCAGAAAGTCTAGAAACTAATACAAGTGTTCTTCACTGTTTCCTTACCTTATCCTATAATATGCAATGGTGAAACAGAGACAGAAAATCCACAAGAATAACAGGTTATAGAAAAGTAGAGTGGTTAGCACTTGCCCACTGCAGATACAGGTTCATCTGGATGGAAATCTTGACAGCAAAAGAGACCTTGATCCTGATTCCCAGGGAGAGTCACTGTCCATCATGACTATACTACCCTATTTGTCTCCTGTACATTCCTTGTCCCCTTCAACTATGGTTGGGTAGACATTGATGGGCATACCATCACGGAGGGCAAACTTCCTTCTACTTTCTTCTTGTACACAATCAAACCATTATTCTTAACATGGCTGTTTGAAGCATTAGTCACAGACATTTCTAGAACTGACTCAGTATTTCTTAGGCATTAACTTCTGATGTACAGTTTGGGCTCTATTTGACTTCCTGCTAGTTTTGGGCTAAGGTGACCATACTTATGATTCCTTTCTTCATGTACTTCTCAAACTTGGCTATATCTTTTGCTTCTATGGCTCTGTTCCTGTCCCCTTTGTCTTCAAGGTGGCTATCTTTAAGGCCATTTAAAACCTTAGTTTGTAAAGCTTTTAGTTGATCTTGGGCAAAAAGATGCATGGTTTTATTTCACTGGAAACTGTTGGCAAGCTTTTGAGGAAAGAGTTGAAGAAAACATTTCTACCCTTTGCTGCTCAAGACATAGCAGCTGACAGCCTTTCCAACTCTGTGCTTCCCCGAAGGTGTAAAATTTTATTTTCTTTTGTATCTGTTTGCAGAATGCCATATGAGTAGCACTCTTCTTTGGTATCACATAAGGGATAACCTGAACTAATGCAGAGATGGCAAATGCAGAGACCCCAGCAAGACAACTGCTGCCAACACAGCCTAGTTTCAAATAGGCCAGTGACCTTTTGCAGTGTTGTATGTTGGAGACCTAGGATCCTTCTCTATTGTTTCTTTGCCTTTATCTGCATGGTCCAGATCTAATCTGGCATCAGCTTCTCACATAAAAGAAAAAGGAAGGTAAGAGAGAGGAGACAGTCAACAATCAGGTCAAGTTCAACCTAGAAGTGGCACTGGGGGCTCTCACATTCTGTTGATGAGGTAATGGACACATGATCACATCTAAGAGAAAGGGAGATGTATGTGAAGAACTGCTGGACCTTGGGCATCAGATTGTGGTTCTAATCATCCATACCATGGGCAGGAAGTCTGTAGATTCATGAAGTCTATCCTGACTCAAGGACACGAAAAGTATTCAGATTTGCTGCATAACTTCATGTAATAGCACATGCTGTGTAGAAAACGAGTGTTAAGGGCTTTTCAATAACCCGAACTATTGTGTAAATAAGTTTAGAGAATTCTTAGAAAACTGTTTATTTCACAGATATGAATGTTTAAGTAATGTTTCACATCAATGAAGGAATTGAGGAGAGGCTCCTTCTTCTGGTGCATTCAAGTAATAGAGTGGAGCTTGATTTCTCAGCTGCCATTCTGACAGTGTGACTTGGAGTAGGGTAAGGAAATGGGTACCAGGGACTAGAGGCCTGTATCACAAAAGTTCATTGTGATCCATCAGGCATAGAAGGGCCCTAAAAACTCCTCATCCAGCCTCCACTTTTATATATGAGAAATGTGAGGCCCAGAGGGAGGAACGTTCTGTCCTAAATTTTCATCAGGCATCTGCCTCTTCATGCTTTTCCACTTGGGTGATGGCTCTCCATAGGAGGCAGATGCTTGGATAAATGAGCAGTGAGAGAGATCTATAAAACTTCTTCAGTGTGACCACGGATCCCTACACCTACAATACTTGCCTATGGCTGGCCATTCCTTCCATACTCAGGAGTGTGAATGAGTGTGGCAGATCTGTCTATATCTGGTACAAGTGCTGTGTTATGCCTTCTGCATCCAAGAGGACCTGGAGTGTTTTCTTAGTCTCCTCTCCTGAGAGCCAGGCATCTGAGGCTTCCCTGGGTAATGTCCAGACCTCGCTGAATACCCCCCAGATACTGAACTCCACTGTACTTGCTAAGCCTCTCATTGGCACCACCTGATCCAAAAGGCAATCAAGTTTGTCCAGTGTGATTTGTTCTTTAATAAAGAAACTCAGTGATCTCATAGCTGATCTTTGCCCAGGGCTCAGGCTGCAGCCAGTACTGGAGTTCTGTTTGGTAAGTATCCGCAAGGGACTCTCTCCTGCCCTGGTAACGATGAAGCAGGCAACAGCTGTAAAGATAATACTTTGTTATGTGAACTAGAGACCAGACAGCCTTTCAGAGTGGACCTGCAGGCACAGTGGCAAGATCATCAGTAAACATGTAGGGTGTCAGTCTCATGCATTGGCCGATGCTTAGTTTTCTAAGAATCAGCATGGCTGCTGGAACTCGATTACATCTCCCAGACCTTCTGGAAATGTACTTGTGTGTGCTGCTTGAGGTTTGGCAGAATTTTTTTTCATCCTGTGGGAAGAATCAGATGCTCCCCAGGTCTAATCACAATTGCTTTCTGCAATGGCTGCATTGATTAGACGTTTATTGTGTGTTGGAGCTGTATCCATCTTACCAGGGACTCTTCCCATAAAGCCATCTGTCTTCTGAGTTTTTCCTTTGGGGGACACAAGACGATGCCTGAGTAGTGATGAGACTGAGTGAACAATCCTTGGTTTCTCTCTCTCTCTCTCTCTCTCTCTCTCTCTCTCTCTCTCTCTCTCTTTGTTTGGGCTCTGAGTTTCTGATACTTTGATTTTGTTTTAAACTTTTGATATTAGATTTGTTCCCTCTTGTGAGTGATAACTGAATTGTGTTAAGTGGCCATACTCTAACGCATCATCAATAATTGACAGAGTGGTTTGTCAATAACTTTGACTCTTCATTAAATCAAGCATGATGACATCCCCCACACAGACATTGTTCTGCCCTAGCATCCCGTGAAGTCTTGCTTAGCACATTGTACAAACAGTGCTTCTCTTAGAGGTCTTCCCTGGACAGAGTGTCTCAGGAATAATCTTTTTGGTTTGTTTGTTTTCCTTTGGTTTCTATTTCCCAAATCTGGAGTAGAAATGTTGAGAAGGGGATTCATTTGTTCACACATTCATTTACTCATTCTTGTTTTTAGTCTTTCTCTCCATTAATTAATTAACTTTATATTCTGATCACAGCCTTCCCTCCTGATCCCCACCTCACACAGTCCCTCCCCTACTGCTCTCTCCTTCTCCCCTTCTCCTCTGAGAGGATGGAGGCCCTCCTGGTTATCCCTCTACCCTGGCACATCAAGTCTCTGAAGGGTTAGGCACATCCTCTTCCACTGAGGCTAGATAAGGCTGTCCAGTTAGGAGAATGGGATCCACAGGCACATTTAGGAACAGATCCCATTCTAGTTGTTGGGGGACCTGAATGAAGACCAAGTATCACATCTGCTACATATGTGTGGAGGTGGGGAGATAGATCCAGCCTGTGTATGCTCTTTGGTAGATGGTTCAATCTCTGAGAGTCCCCAAGGGTCCAGGTTAGTAGTCTTCGTTGGTCTTCTTGTAGAGTTCCTATCTCCTCCATGTCTTTCAATCCTTCCCCAAACTCTTCCATAAGACTCCCTGAGCTCTGTCCAATGTTTGGCTGTGGATCTCTGCATCTGTTTCAGTCAGCTGCTGGGTGTCTCCAAGGACTGGTAATGCTAGTCTCATTAGTCCCCATTAGAATGAGGACTACAAGTCATAGGAAGCAGATGGAGGAAGAGAGCTGAGTGAGAGAAGGGATGAAGAGGGAGATGGGAGAGTTTAGATTCAAGTGTGGGGAAGAGACAAGAGAGAGGGCCAGAGGGTCCAGAAAATGAATGGGTGGTTGTGGGTGGGGAGCAGCAGAGACCTGGGATGCTGGGGGCTCTGAGGAATCTATGGGGGTGACTTTGACTAAGACTCTTAGCAGTGGGGATATGAAACCTGAAGTGGCCACTGCCTGGAGCCAGGCAGGACACTCAGTGGAAGAATAGGGACACCAACACACCACAAAACTTTAGACCCAAAATTTGTTTTGTCTATAAGAAACGAAGGGACAAAGATGGAGCAGAGACTGAGGGAATGGCCAGCCAATAACCTGAGACCCATCCCATGAGCAAGTGTCAATCTCTGACACTATTAATAATACTCTGTTGTGCTTACAGACAAAAGCCTAGCATTTATTCATTCTTCCAAGTGTTCTAAGCCACTACCCTCGTCTACATGTTCCAAGGTCATCTTTCCAGTTTATAGGAAGAAGGACATGGGGTTGGGGGCACAGGTTCACTGTCTTTCAGTATCAACTGAGGAGTGGCATGCAGGACTCTGATTTTCTGTAGGTGAGTTCATAAAGGGTGAGGTCATATGCTGAGGTCAAATGTGAGGGCAAGGAAGGTGAGGGTGGGGAGAGTGTGTGGCCCAAGAATCAGGTTGTAGTTGTGCAGTGGAAAATGGAGTGGCTGCAACGGGCAGTGGACATTGCATGTGCCATGGGTGCCAAGTTTGTATGAAGCCTACTAAATAAGGCACATATTGAAATTCACAATACAACTTCACATCATGCCACTGTGCCAGGGATTGTTTTAGATCTGAGATCCCAAGAGTCCATGTCCTGCTTGTGGTACTGCTGTCATCTCAAGGAGATAGACAGCAATTAACCTAATACAAACTCTCTGAGGCAGGTGAATGGGACAGGTATGGGATGACCACACTTGCCCCTTAAAGGTGATGGTCCAGAACATCAAAGATAGAGAAGGCAAGGCCCTAAGACTGGGCTGAAATTGGGTTGTTGGAGGAACATTGGAAGTCTTAAATAGCTGAGATAGAAGCAGCATGGGTCAAGAGAGGAAAGGAAGTGCTGGGACCTTGGCGTGGAGAAGGGTGTTGAGCCCAGGCCAGCTCTGTCCTTCACCTAGTGAGGTGGAAAGTATCAGGAGCAGAAGAAACACGTCCTGTTTCTGCTGGGTGAAGATCTTGCCTGGCTGCTGCGTAGAAGGGAATCCTTGAAATATTTTCCTAAGAAGATTGCTCTTTTATCCTTGATTTCCTGGAAGTTTATTTTCTAAAATTCTGAGTTATGAGCGTTGTTAATGTATTACCATGTGTTTTTCTAATGACGAAATTGTGTAAAGCTATGAATTTTCTCTTTATTACAGCTTTTGCCACTTGCTATCGCTTTTGCTTTATATTATGCTCATCGTTGTGATTCTTAAATAGTCTGTAATTACAATTTGATTATCTCCTCAATCCCAAAGTTATTTCAGATTACACTTTTTTGGAAACACCATCTGCTGTTGTTTTGAAAATGCACACCATTTATTTATAGATCAATTAAAAAGCAAAGTCAACCCACCTCCTTTGCATCTCTGTGTCAGTCCTAGGGATAATGGGTCCAAATAGACCTCATGCAAACACATACGAAACATTTTAAATGCTGTTATTTCTGTTAACATAATATCATAGACGTTTTTCTGATTCCCTTACTTATTCAGCAGTAAGCTATGACTGAATCATCAGACCTGCCTCCTTCTTAAATGAGTCTTTCCTTACTGGGGATACATTTACTAAATTATTTCCCTAGTAATGAGCATCTAGATTGCCTGCAGTTTTTTTAATTTATATTTTTCTTGGATAATACTTTTTGCAGACTATCAGACCAAAATTATACACATTTTGCTTTTGTAGACATTGATATGATTTAAACTGGGTGTCTATCCAGTATCGTCAGCCATCTATCATGTCTCTGTCTCTATGGTGCAAATATTGCCTCCATGGGGGGATTTCAGGCCACCAACTGCTCTAAAAAAGTCTTAAATAATTAACTGCATACCCTTGTAAACTGGTACCAATCAATTTAAACTGATTCCATCACGCCCCTGGGAAAAGCCAAATTGCTTCCAAATGATTGAATTGATACATGCCCTCAGAGTAAGGCAGGGCATGTCTCTCTATTGCTCCAGTAATCCCGAATATTAAGATTCTGTTTCCCCATATGGAGTATTAAAGCTGTATTTCACTCTTATTTACTCTCATTTTTTTCATGTGTTTACTGCCACCAATACTTCTGTGAATAGCCTAATATTACTCCCATTCCTTAATTCTTTAAACATTTTGATTTAGCACTTTCTACATATTAGACATTCCTTTCACTGCAAAGGCTGCCAAAATGAACCACACAGATCCTAGTCCCAGCCCTAGAAAGCTTATATTCTAAGGAATAAAATGGCCAGAAGCAAGTAACCAGGAAGTTACAGTTATTAAAAGTTTGAAACAAGCTATATGAGAGCTAATCTAAAAAAAATATAAGGGGCCCTCCTTTGCATACTCTATCTGGAACTTGCAGGTGGTGGAGGAAAGAGGTGTATGTGCAGAGGCTGAAGGATTGAGGCAGTCTTCTCAGGTTCTCTAAACATCAGCGTGACCTCTGCAAAGGTTCTGAGTGAGAGTTCTAAGAGATCGAGAAAGACCAGTAAGGCAGGGCATACTGCTCTTGGAGGAGCGCTCAGTGAGAGAAGGTGGGATGAGAGAAGGTGGGATGAGAGAAGGTGGGAGAACTTTTAATCTACATGTCTAGTCAACTATTAATGTTAAGTGGAGAATTGAATCCTATTTGAAGTAAAAACAAAAACATCTCTCCTCCTGTTTGGAGGAAGATGAATGACGCAAAGGAGAGAGAGAAAGAAAGAGAGGAGAGAGAGAGAGAGAGAGAGAGAGAGAGAGAGAGAGAGAGAGAGAGAGAGATCTAGGGTAAAAGTGTTTGTGTTTCTCTAATCCTAGTGAACAGTTGCAGAACACTGTTAGAACTGGATGCTGGGATCTGAGGACCGAAAAAGCAACTATTTTTCTTTGTGGGTGTAGATGACTTCAGGGGAGGTATGTAGACTTACTGCTGAGTGACTATGTATGTTGCAAATATTTTCTCACCAATCATTATAAGCAGATTTCATTATTCAAGTACTAAAATTTTAAATTCTCTTAGGCCAGCGATATGGCTCAGCTAGTAAAGGCACTTGCTGACAAGCTTGACAACTTGAATTCAGTACTGAAACTGACATTCTGGAAGGAGAGACCAACACCCTCAAGTGGTTCTCTGACTTTCATTTATGCACTGTGGTAAGACATGTGTGTGCATGCACACACACACACACACACACACACACTCACAATGTAAAAAATTAAGCAAAGTTAGATTGTTCTCCTTTTTCCTTCATTGGTACTGACTGTCCATGTTGTAATTAGGAAAATCTCCCGCTTTTGTAAATTTAAACAAATGTGATTTTATTTTTTTCTTCCAATATTTAGATGAGTGGATAATTAAATTTTAAAATGAGTCTTAAAATTACTTTGGTCTATAAATAAAGGAGACTAAATTTATGTATGTAATTTACTGTGTACCTTTATATCTTTACATGGTATTTTAAACTGGAGCTCTAAATACATTTTGGGTCTGGAAATGTAAATCTCTCATGCTCTTCTTTTATACAAATATGCATTCTTGTGAATATTCATGTGTATTCATTTCTTTATATGACTTATAGAGTCGGCTTGTCAGAAAACCCTCCCTTTCACTTTAATCGTGGTTGAATGGAATCTTCATCTTTGCCTGGGGAAGAGCTGACATGTCAGATGTCTTGGGTTTCCTGTCCACTGCTTGTTTTTACAGTTGCTCATGCTTTATCCCCCTTAGCAAAGTTCCCAGAGATTTTATCTAATACTTCTCATGAGTTTGTCATCACTTTCCTTATGAAATAACCGGAGTTAGTTTTCATTGGATTTTGCCAGTGTGTGAAAAATTATTGATTTCTGTGTGTTTTACTTATATCTGCTTTCTTTATTGAGTTTTAATCATATTGACAGCCTTGAATTTCGTAACTGTCTTATCATCTGCAATAATGACAGATTTATGTTATCTATTTCAATATTGCTTAATATTGCTTTTTAAAAAACTCAATATATTTATTATAAGCTCCATAAGAAAATGGCTGGCAATGGGTACTTATAGAAATATCTTTTAGGATTCATCATTAAGATAACAATATCAAGTTATCTAAAGGTGGGATTTTATGGGAATTTTTTGAGGGTTGCTAAAAATTATCTCCTAAATGCTTTTAAAATGATTTTTTTATACCTACTGTTAAATTGCATTTATCTTCTTTTTTTTTATACAAAGAGTATTATGTAACCTGTTTTGATTTTCTTCTGTTGACTGTCATCTCCACCCCAGAACAAATTCACCTTTGCCTTGACACTTTATTCTAATATTGTACTGGGGATTTGTTTGCTTGGATTTCATTTAAATATTTGCATCAAGATTTATAAATATGATCGCTTTGGCTCTTCCCTTTTTCCTGACAACCCTCCTGGGTTTGGACATGAGTAGCTGAACAGAGAATTCTGACACTTCTCTTTTCTTTGTTGAAAGGCATTTGATCATTTAAACTCAAAGAATGTCAGAACTTTACCCCCAAAACTTCTTTTAATGCTGTGAAGAGGTTTATATATCAAAGAAGTCCCATATTTTCTTAAAATTTGACCAACTTCAGGCCTGAAATGATCTGAGCTTCGCTGACTGTAAGGGAAATAGTTCTATGTCTGTTCTTAAACTTGGTTGTTACATATACGGGAATTTTTATTATATCTTGTGCCAACTTAAGCAAAAATTAATGTTTCAAACTTGGTGGCATAATGATGAACGTGGTATTTTAGAAACACCACTGGGAGTTTTTGCCATTCTTCCTGTTACTCCTCCGTTGCTGCTTTGGTGCTGTTAGAGTTCTCATTTAGCTAAGATCACCCTTTCTGGCCTCCTGTTTGTTGGATTTTTCAATATAATGGGCTTGGCCTCATATCCTACTCCGTCTTGTCACATCTGTTGGATTTCTTTTATGTGCATTCATTAATTCCATCCATCTGTTTATTCAGAATTATTTGGTTTTATTCATTTTTATTTACTTATAGATACATTTAAGGGTATAATTTTTCTTCCAAACAAGATTTCATCACGCCTTCCTAATTTCAAAATATAGTATCTTTTCCAAACAATGTGTAATTTCATCATGAGTATCTGTTTCACACTATGATGATTCAAGAGTTCTCGTGCTAACAGCTGAAAATTTTCCAGATGGCTATTATTTTGGTCATTGTTCATTTACAGATATTTACTTTTGATTTGAGGTCAATGTCTTTTAAAGATTTTTCACCTTGGAGAGATTTACTGAGCTCTTGATGTGGCTAAATGACTAATCCTTCTAAATGTTTAATGGATGCTTAAAAATGCATTTTGTGTTTTTCAGCCACTTATTGGTATTTGTATACTTTGTTGTATAAAACATATACATCCTATATAAGCTTGTGCTTAATGTTTTAAACAGCCCAGGGAGTCAGTATTGTTACATTATAGCTATAGTATTGTCTAGCTTGCTTTTATTTCTTCAAGTAGTTCTGTTTTTCCATTGTATTTTGTTATTGTTTAAAAATAATCAAGGTTACTATCATTTTCTCCAGTGGTTCTACAAAACATAATATTCTCTTTTTATCCTGTTTGATAGTTGTGTTGCTTTGTCTAATTCTCTAACATTTCTAATATTGATTTCTTATTGATAGTAAAAATATTTTTATTTTATTTTCTGTCCTTTTATATAATTCTGCTTATATACAGAGTATATATAATAGACAATATTTATGTGTAATGTGTACACTAAATACACATATGCTCAAATATGGAATATTGGCAATTGGGGCCAATGATACTTGGGATTCTGGTTTTGTGAGATTATGTCACTTCGTGACATCATAGTCATCTAACTTTGTAGAAGAGTACACTCTGGTGTTTGCACAGTAACAAAATCACCTGAAGAAACATTTCTCAGAATATATGCCCATCATTAAGTGGTGGTAGTGATAGTGGTGGCACATTTATACATGGCTAGCTGTTATTATTTGGTTTTACTTCTAAAAAGACTGGATGGTGGGTAAAGAGATCTAGGACTCGACGTTACTTCCCAGCAACCACTCTGGGTGGCTTAAAACCACCTGTAATTTTAGCTCCTGGAGTTCTGACATATCTAACCTCTGCAGGTACCTGAACTCACCTGTATATACCCCCACATATACGCATACACATATAGTTAAAAAATTACAAAAAGCAAATCTAAAAAGAGAGTATTTGCAGAACGAATCGGCAGTGTTTCACAGCTGTGGTGTGCTTTTCTATTTTATTTCCCTCTAATCTCTTTGCCACTGTTCCCTTCATTCATTGCTCCTCGTTCATCTTTCCTCATCCCTTCTCTTTCTGTGTGTATGTGTGTGGAGGGGGAATGAGACATCCTTCTTGAACATAACAAGATCTTTATTACACTAAAAATAATTTTTCTTATCCTATTAAATTTAGATTCAGATTACATTATGATCATCACACTGAACTTCAATATTTTGAAATCATTTTTTTCTGACACCCACTTGTGTATTTGTTAAGTATATTATCCACTTCTTTTTGTAAGTGAATTTAGTGTCTTGATCCGTGAAAACTCAAAGAATTTGAATTTTTTTTTTTGAGCCAGAGTCTTTCTATGTTGTCTCTGAAGCTAAGGCTGGCTTTGAACTCCCACTTTTCATTTTTTTTTTTTGTAAAAAGATTTATCTATTTGTTTATTTTATGTATATGAGTAAACCATTGCTCTCTTCAGACACACCAGAGGAGGACATCAGACCACATTCCAGTTGGTTGTGAGCCAACATGTGGTTGCTGGGAATTGAACTCAGGACCTCTGGAAGAGTAGTCAGTGCTCTTAACCACTGAGCCATCTCTCCAGCCCGAACTCTCACTTTTCTTACCCCGGTCTTCCCAATTATCCAGTGTTACAGGCCTGTGTCACCATAACTGGCCTATCCTCTTGAAATTCTTTCTTTCTTCAGTATTTATTATTTTAGTCATTTTAAATTTAAATTTGTTTTTGGAGAATTTTATACATGAGTACTGTGTTTGCATCATTTCTACCCTCACCCTCCACTTGTAACTCCTTCCAAGCTCCCTAACTCCTTTCCAAATTTATGATCTCTTCTTTATTGTTATTGTTTTACACATACACACACACAGACACACACACACACATGCACACATGCATGTGCACACACAGGCACATATATATAGATGCACATATGCACACATGCATGCACACAGGTACACATACATGCAGGCACACACGGGCACATATGCATACATGCACATGCACACACAGAGGCACACATGTACATACATGCACACACACACATATACACACACACAAATATAACCTGCTGGATCTATTTAGTGTTGCTCATGTAGAGATGACCACTTGGGATTAGATAACAGAAGATCTGGATGCTCCTCCACAGAAAAGACTGACTTTCTCTCTCTGAGCAGCCATTAGCTACTTGCTCATCTAGGAGTGGGCCCTATTGACCATACGCAGGTCTTATTCAGATGACCATGTTGTTAAGATCTCACAGGTGATGATGCTTTCCTGTCATATGTAGAAGACACTGTCTCCAGCAGATATCCTGGTTCCCTGGCTCTTACAGTCTTCCCACCCCCTCTTCCATGATGTTCTCTGAGCCTTAGGTGTAGGCGTGGTGCCTTGGATTGATGAATTCGATTTGAATACCCTGTGGTCAGTTTTTCTCTGTGTTTTTGACCAGGTGTGGACTCTACAATTGTCTCAGTCTGCTGCAAAAAGGGACTTCTTTGATGGAAAGTAAGAACTATGCTTACCTATATTTAAAAATTTAAGTCTGTATTTAAAATTATTTCTAAAAGAAGAATTTAAAATGAATTTAGAACTTACATTGTTTAGAAAAGTGGCTATGGTAGTTTATCCTCTGGAGTCCATGAACTCACCAACCACAGGTAGTTGGCTAGGGTTACAGTGCCAGGCATGGTTTCCTTCCTACTGAGAAGGCCCTAAGTACAACTAGATGACTGTTGGTTAATATCAAAGTATAAGTGTTTTTGTTGCATGCTTGAGGATATCTTGCCATGTTGGTTGTTCTTGTGGTTCATAGGTTTTACAGCTGGCTAGGGCTATTGCTTGCTTTTCTCCATTAGCAGCTGGTGTAGCACCTTCTGGATCTGGAACTATGAGTCCTAGTTCTAAGGGAGGAGGCAGTTCCTTCGAGACCTATGTTCAAAGTGGGTGGTGGCTTCAGCAATAGGTGTTTACCCGTTGCTGGGAGACAACCAAGGGAAAGGGCAATCGTCTCTGTTTATTAGATATTTTTCTCTCAAGATGTCTTCAATGGGTCTTTACATCATCATCATGATTCTAACCTGTCATTTTACTTAGAGATTGCTAATCTGTGCTCAGCCTTGTCTCCTATGCTCTTCGGCACTTCACAGGGGTTTGTGTTTTCATGATGTGTTATTTCCTAAGAGCTGTATTTCTTTCTAGTGAGAAGATATTCTTATTTTCTAGGTATAACATTCTCAGATGTTGCGAAAGGAACTAATTTTATTTTCAAGCTGTCTTCTGCTTCTTGAGTAAATTCTCTTTAGAGGTTCTTCAGTTGGTTCTGTCTGATACTTCTTTTTCATGCTGCTGGATTTCCTGGAAGAGTTGAAAATTAGGGATTACCTCCTTCTGGAGTGAGTGTTCTCATCATCTGAATAAGGCACCACGGGCCTACCCCTTTTTACACACTGGAGGGAAATGAATGGCGTGATAGCTTTGTGATTATTCAAATTATTCTCTTTCTCTATGCATGAGATGTAAGGATTATTCAAAATATGTTCACTGATTCATCAAAGTGTTTAGCTGACAAGCACTGAGATTATACTGCAATTGTTCGGCATTGGAGACTAAAATAGGAGTGGTCTGGGTTTTCCCTTGTCAATTCAATTAAGTGAATTCTGGGGATGGAAGTAAACAGGTAGGTTACAAAATTAAGGGCTACAGCAATCATGGTAATTAAATGCTGAAAATGTAGAGAGCAAATTTTGGAGTCTCTGGAGGTGTTGCCAAGTGGTAGTGTGCTCACCCGGCACACATAAGACCCTGACTTTGGCATCAAAAATGAAAGCACAAAAGTATTTGTAAGAGAGAGAGAGAGAGAGAGAGAGAGAGAGAGAGACAGAAGATAACCATTTACTCTCATGTTCTGGGATAAAGTTAGTATTTTATTCATTCAACAATCATGAACTTGCACCTAGACAGTGAGAAAATTAACATGGGCTGGATTGATGTCACTGATCTAGACATTTAGAAGAAAGCAGTCTGAACTGGTAGCTATGTTTTAACTCTCTTTGGGATGCTTCCTAGATACCCTTAATGCTTTCAGGAAAATAATGGACCCTAGTCTTCTAGTCCTTGCTTCTCTAGCGATCCTGTGTGAGGGTGGGAGTGGTGTAGGGCAGAGAAGAGACAGATCCCCAGTTGATACTGCAAAAACAAATTGAGATCTATTTTCTCCTTAAAATGTGAGGCCTAGATTGATATATTAGCTGACACTTCTGTCATTTTTTGTCATCTTTTCTCCCATGTTACAAGGTGGCTGCTATAGAGCTGTGTGTCTCATTTATATTCAATGCAGGGCAGTGAAGATAAAGGATGATTTTGCATTTCTGTTTAATTCCTTATTTATCAAGAAAGCTAAGGCAGTCTAAGGCAATTTCTATTTATGTTTTATATCCCAGAATTAGATACTATGGCCACCTATATGAAGGAGGTTAGGGAAGGTAATAGCTGATATTTCCAGCGTCTTTTGGGGAACTCAGGCAAACAAGAGAGAAAATAAGTTTTATATTTGTATGCAATTTCAGTCAAGGATTTGAAGTTTGGCATGGTGACTCTATTTGTACCCTTTAATCTCACCCTTTTACTTTGCATTTAAAGGACATCTATTACAAACATGAGAGCACATCTTGTTTTTATAGATAGCATGGCAAGCTCTGGCTTGTAATCGCAGTGTTTACACAACATATTTAATGTGATTATGCTTGGCCCTCCATATCTCTGGGTCTCACATCTGTGAGCTCAGGAAACTACCAATTAGATATATATTATTATTAATTTGCACTCCCCTAAAAAGTGTACAAGTGTACCTGTTGGGTTTTTTTGTCCCTAAGTAATACAGAATCATGACTTTTAAAACAAGTATTCTATTTGTATTTGGCATTGTAAGTAATTATAAGATGTAAATGGTGGGAGGATATACATAGAATATGTGCAAACACTAGTTTCTACTTCAGAAAAGAGACTTGAGCACCTATAGACTTTGGTATCAGTGAGTCATCCAAACCAGATTCCACTGGATACTGAAGGATGGATGCACATACATAGTTGAGTGCAAATTTCCTGCCTTGGGAATGAGATTTGGCTCAGCTGTTGAGCATGATCAGAGTACTGTTGATCAGGACCAAGTTGGGTTCCCAGCACAGAAATAAAGTGATTCAAAATGTAATTCCTGCTCCAGGGGATCCAGTGCCAAGAGGCTCCGTGGGCACTGCATTCTGATGCTCATGCACATGCAACTGTGGACACACACTGTTTTCAGTATGCTTCTTCTATGTCTTACCTCTTTGTCCATCCAC
Source organism: Grammomys surdaster (assembly GCF_004785775.1). Lineage (NCBI taxonomy): Eukaryota > Metazoa > Chordata > Mammalia > Rodentia > Muridae > Grammomys > Grammomys surdaster. Next base: position 140,500 of record NW_021604783.1, on the reverse strand, counting down.
ATTATCCGATGATGATTTTGTTATTGTTCTCTTCTTTCCCTGGATTTTCTTTCCTGCGATATATTTTTAGATATACATTTTTTTTCTCAGTAATTTTGTGACCACTCTAGGAATTACTGAGTCTTTAACTTTCCAGGGGCCCTCATCTCCACACATTCACAGCATATGCCTCATGTACAATGTGAGTTTTATCCCATCGGTATCACTCTATTTTTCACTTATTGCTAATACAAATTTTATATTCATGTATATTTCAAGTACCACACTCTATTTTTCCACCAGGGTGCATTGAAGAATATTTACTTTATTTATCTTTTCTTCCTGTTTAACCTGCTTGAGAGTTTTGATCTTTTTATATATGTGGCTACTGTTTAACAAGCATCAATTTTGGGGAAATGTAGCCAGTAATTTGTTCAGATATAATTATTTTGGGCATTATTCCCTCTTCTTTTTCTCCTTCATTCCAGTGATACATATCATACAGGCCCCTGGACATTTAAAATAGATGTTGATCTTGTTTCTTAGATTTGGATACTTGTTCCGAAGCTCACTGACCCCTTCTGACATCTTTGAATTTCCTTTCTTTTTCAGTAACTGTTCTTTTTCACCTCTGGTTTTAGGACTTCCATTTTTTTTTATTCTGTTCACATTTCTTATCTTTCACTTATTAATAACATTTTTCCATATGGCAATTGAACATATTTGAAACTATTGTTCCAAGATTCTTGTTTATAATTCTATCATATGCATGGTATTTCTCCTTGGCTATGAGCCGCCTGCCCCTGCTGCTGCTTCTGTTTATTAGCTGGTTGATTTGTTTGAGCCTGGGACTTTACACTATAGCATCAAGCTGGCCTCAAACTCTGTGTGTAGCCTGAGCTGCTTTCAAATACTCTATCCCTTGTGCCTCACTCTTCTGAATTTCTGCTGCTTCTTATGGCCAGTTACTTTTTGCGTGCTAGACAATATGGGTGACATGTAGTTGAAGGTTTGGATATATGAATTTTCTTTCGTATAGCAAATAGTTTTATAATTAGTGGGGTAGCTGATTCCTGGAGTCCTGTTTTTAACCTTTGTTAGCATTGTTTCAGCTTGTAGATGGTACCTTGGGGATAGAGCACCTCGCTCTTTCACTGTGGACTCTTTAGCTCTGATTGTCCAACCAGGGCTGTAGCCACCAGTTTACTAAGAGAATTTTGGAGTCTCTGTTAAGTACATCTCCTCCAAGTAGCTATCCTCTGCTCTGCTTCACACCCGAACTCTAGTTACATACATCTCAGTATTATTTACCAAGTTGTAGAGCCAGCCTCTGTCAATCATAAGGACTATTTATACTGCTCTCTCTATTTTGCACAACCCCTTTAATAACCAAGGATCCTGGCTGAGTTCCATTTGGGTAATTATGAGCCATGTCTTGTGCTTTTTATCCATAATTCAAACCTGAAACCTCCTATATTCTGTCTGGTTTCTCATGTGTTCATAGACGGAAGGACACTTTATTAGTAGCTCTTCGGTGATGGTTCTCATCTTTGCATTCTGAAGCCTTATTCTGGATTTTAAATTTTATGTCTGTCTGTCTGTCTGTCTGTCTGTCTGTCTTTTTAAAAGCTGGATGAGTGTTTTGCCTGCATGTATGAATGCATACCATGTGTGGTCCTGATACCCAGAGAGGTTAGAAGAGGTCATTAGTTTCCCTAGAACTAGAATTATTGATGATTCTGAAAGGGCATGTGGATATTGGGACTTGACTTCAGGTCCTCAGGAAAAGCAGTATACACTTATAAACACTGAGCTATCTCTCCAGCCCTGTTTTAAAATTTCAATTGCATATATATATATATATATATATATATCTTTACATTACACTTCCATGGTTCTAGCTTAAACTTCTAGATCTTTGATCTTTTCCGGAAGTTTCCATATGTTTTCTGAAATTTCTCATTTCTTTGCCCATTCCACACAACCTATCCTGAAGTTTCTTCAACATAAAGTTCTCTTTATGTGAGTCCAAAATCCAGGTCATGTCTGTATTTGTTTCTCTTTAATGTGTGTTATGTTTTCCATTTTGTTACATTTGTGGCCATCATTCATTGTGTACTGAATATTGTAGGTGATCTGTAAAGATTGTGAGTTGTGTTTTTACATTTGTAAGGATGTTGTACCTTTTGTTAGCATTTGCTTAGATGACTGATGGATTGTGACCCCTTTTATTTTTAAATTGGATATTTTATTTATTTACATTTCAGATGCCATCCTCTTTCCCCATTTCTCCTCGCTAGAACCCCCCTATACCAACCCCTCTTCCTTTTTTGCATTTATACCATTTTAATTTTGAAGGTATTAAGGTCAGTTCTAGGTTGAGGAATTAGCAATACGCAATACAATAGATGCAAATAGTCAAGGAACAAGCAGGACCAATAGTCAAAGAACAAGCAAGGCAATAAACAAAATTTCATGAACACTCCCATGATCACTGTTTCTAAGGACTTATTAGGATGGCCAACGTATCTGAGCCAACTTCCCTGTCCTAGGCCCAAAGTCATTTTCATGTCTAAAGCCTACTTCCTTGTTTTAGCCTAACAATGGATTGTGACTTCAAAGTGCTTGATTTTGCTCTCTTTGATGGACAGGTCTCTTTGGGGTCTGGCCTTAAATATTAGAGTAAATTCCTTGGTTCTGAGATGTGTTCTGTTTCTAAGGCATGGTCTTCTGGAGCTGTGTTTAAAACGTTAATTTACATGTCAAGTTTATCTAACCTGAGATTCAAGGTTGTAGCCGCTGGCATCTCTTCTTGGCTCTTTCACTTTGTAGCCCTTGCTTCTCTTGCCCACTCTCTGAAGTCAATGGAACATCTAAAGGAGTATAAGTACAGGTTTTGAGGTTTTCACCTCACACTATCCCCTCATTTCCAGAAATTTCTTTTCATTTTTCAACCTTTCTAAAAGGAGCAGGCTCTGTCATCTGATTCAAGAACGAGACTTTGGTGCAACTCATAGAATCGTGTTGTATGATTTGTCCATTGAGACACATCATATAAATGCACATCTAACCAGACATGGGTCTCTTCGCTCAAAGTTCAGACCCTTCCAGTTTTTGCCTGCTTTTGATCTTTCCCTATATACTGTTTTCAAGTAATTCAGCTTGTATTTTACTATTTTTGTCCAGAAGTTATAATTACCACTAGGTAGTTAGCCCAATGGAAATCATGATTAGGACTAAAGATACTGACCTGTCATCCTTCTATAATAACATTAGAATTGAAAACTTAGTTTTATTAATTAAAGTTCAATATGTTCTTCTTTTCTGAAGAATACCAGCCCAATGTATTTGGTTCACTGTAAATGAATTTGCTTTATTTATAAATGTACTGATTCAAGTGCAAAATGGTAGGTTTCTTTTTTAATTCGTTCATCATGTACCTTACCGAAGGATGCATGAAGTCTTCTGGAATCACTGTTAGAATCCTAGTGCAGCTCTCAAGATGCATGTGTTGGAAAATTAATACCCAGTGTGAGAGTGGTGAGAGGTAGGGGATGTTATAGTGGTGGGGGCTCCACCTTTGAAAGTGGCTTTAGCTGACCTGCTGTCACTGGGGCCTGTAGGAACAGGCTTGTTTTCCTCTGCTAAGAACTGAGTTTCTCTTTTGGCCTCTGCTTTCCACCATATGCAAACTATGGAGGCTACACCAGATGTCAGGTCTGTGGACGTGAATTTCTCAGCCTCTATAACTGGGGCAGAATGAGTGTTTTTTTTCCATATGAATTTCACATACTCAAGTCTTCTACACAAAGAATGCTAAGACAGGATCCTAGCAGAAATGTTGAGTTATGTCTATTCTTACAGAGTGAATCTGGCATAGATGTCTATGGGATTCTTGTTTTAAAAGATTTTTGGGGGGAAGAGACATTTTAAAAAAAATCATTTATTTGAAAATATCTATGCAATATATTTTAATTACATTCTTTTCCTTCCCCCAACTCTTCCCAAATCCTCCCACTTCTCCACTTTACTTTCTTTCTTTTTCTCAAAAACAAAGAAAAAAGTAATAATAAAATAATGAAAAAAAAGAAACTGAAAATAGTCAAACTTAAAAGGAAAACCATTAAGACAGTAAATACTAATCAGGCAAACACACAAAAACATGGAGTCCATTTTGCACTGGCCAACAACTCCTCGGCATAGGGCCTACCCTGATGTATAGTTAGTATTCCCAGTTATACTCCACTGGAGAAAAGTGATTTTCTTTTTTCCAGTAAGTGTCAACTATAAATAGCTTCTTTAGCAGTGAGACATTGTGTCCACTTTTTTTATTCCAAGCTGGGTATTTTGTCTGGCTTGAACCTGTCTAGGTCATGTATGATTTTTTTATCTCCTTTTTTTGAATAGTTCCCTAAATCTTGAGAGTAGAGTTTTAATAAATACATTCTATTGAGGACCAATTGCTCCAAGGTATCTCACTCTCTGAACATTGTCTGATTATGGACCTCTGTTCTAATAACCATGCACTGCAAGAAGAAGCTTTGCTGATGAGGGTTAGTGATGCTCTGAACTATGGGTATAGCAATACATCATTAGGATTTATTTTATTGCCATGTCCCTTCAGCAGAATAATAACAAGTTCTCCCTTACTTACTATATTAAGGGTCGATAACCTATCTAGTATCAGATTCTTGACCATGTTAGCAGTGTCAGGTATAGGTTCTGTTTCATAGAGTGGGCCTTAAATCCATCTTAAAAAGTGGTTGGTTACTCTCATGACACCTATGCCACTATTACATCAGCATATCTTGTGGGCAGATTTTTAAGGTAGGCCACAGAGCTTGTAGCTGGGTGATATTACCTTTCTCCTCCAATGGTGTACTAGTACCTCCTGGAACCATGGACACTACTCAGTTGGAGTGGAACTTCTAGTTAGACACCAGCTTGATTTCTTCAAGTTTAACGATATAAATTAAGTTGTGTCTTCAGCAATATGGTCTTACCTTCAGGCTATGTAGAGTAATCACTAGTCTTAGAAAAAGCCTGTGATGTTTTGGGTAGGGAGTTTATGTGGCCTCTTTGGCCAATGACTCAGTAAGTTGTAGTCTATTCCTGGCAGGGAGGTTTTAATTGGTGGCATAAGATATTTAGATGGGATACTGTCTCCCCTGGTGTGCAGTGACTCCGTTTACATTTCTTTCATGTATGTATACAATGTAGGAAGCTCCTACAGTAGTAGATTGCCATATGGTTTTTTAAAGGTCCTTTAGTGTTATTGTTCCTCTCCTCCTTTACCTGCTTTCCCACTCCCTTCCCTCATTGAATCCTCCTATTCTAATTTTCCTCTATTTCTCTGCAACACTGTACTCTATTTTCCATCCTTAAAAGGTCCCTCCCCCTCCACTGGTTCCTTAGTAGTTACTGAATCTATGTGGTTATTTGTATTGAAACAGAGATGTCTAAAGCCTAAAAGCTAATATTCACATATAAGAAAAAAAGCAAATGTTTGTCTTTTGGAATCTAGGTTATCTCACTCTGAATGACTGATCTAACTCTTTCCATTAACCTGCAAATTTGATTTTTTGACAGTTGAATAATATTCCACTGAATAAATCTATAATAGTTTCATTATGTAATCATTATTTGATGGGTATCTAGACTGTTTTTGATTTCTGGTCATTATGAATAAAGCAGCAATAAGCATGGGAGAGCAAACATTTCTGAAGTAGGATTCAGAGTCTTTTGAGTATATGCATGAGAGTGGCAGAGCCAGATCTTGTATTAGATGGATTTTCATTCTTTTTAGGAACCTCCACACTGATTTCCATAGGAGCTGCAGCCGTTTGCACTCCCACCAGTAATGAATACGTGTTGCCCTTTCCTACACTCCTGCTAACACGTGCTGTCATTTATTTTATCATTCTGTCTGTGGTAAGATGAAATCTCAAAGTAGTTTTAATTTGCATTTCCCTGATGACTAAGGATCTTGCACATTTTTAAAAAAAGAGTTTCCCAGCCACTATGTTTCATCTTTTGAGAACTCTCTGTTTAGTTCTCTGCCCCATTTTAAAATTGGGTTGTTTCCTTGGTGTTCAGGGGGTTTTGTTGTTATTTGGGTTTCTTTGTTTGTTTGTTTTATTTTTTTAGGTCTTTATGTAGTTTAGATACTAACTCTCTATCAAGTTATTGGCAGAGATTCCCCCCACCCCCATTCTGTAGCTGGTACTTTACTCAACTGATTCTGTCCTTTGATACACAGAGAAGCTTTTCAATTTCTTCTACATGTAGTCATCCAGTGTCACCAGCACCAGCTATCTTTACTTCAGTGTGTATTTTGGGCTTCTTTTTAAAAATGAATAAACAAGCAAGCAAACAGATATCCATTGGTGTGTACTTTTATGTCTGGATCTATCTACTATGTTGATCAATATGTCTGTTCTAATGCCAATACCATGCTGTTTTTATTACTATATCTCTGAAGTATGACTTGGAAATCTGGGATGGTGATCCCTCTAGCAGTTCTTTTATTATTTCAGATTGTTTTAGCGCTCTTGGAAATTTTTTTGTTTCCATATGAAACTGAAAATCATATTTCTCAATTTCTGTGAAGAATTGTTGAGACTTTGATGGGAATGGTGTTGAATCTGAAGATTGTTTTTGGCATGATGACCATTTTCACAAAACTGGTCCTCCTGACCCACACACGTGGGATATCTTTACATCTTCTGGTGTCTGCTTAGACTTTCTTCAGTGTCATAAAGTTTCATTACACAGGTCTTTCACTTACTCGGTTAGAGTTATTCCAAGATACTGTATTGTGTGGATATTTTTTTCCTTTGAGGTACTGTGAAAAGTATTGTTTCTCTGATTTCTTTTTCAGTTTTGTCTTTGTCATCTGTGTATAGGAATGCTACTAATTTCTGTGTGTTAATTTCGTATTCTGCTACTTTGCTGAAGGTGTGTATCAGCTGTACAACTTTCTCAATGTAGCCTTCATGGTCTTTAGGACATAAAATCACATCATTTGCAAGTAAAGCTACTTTAACCACTTTCTTCCTATTTGTATCCCTTTGATGTCCTTCATTGTCTTATTGCTCTAGCTCAGATTCAAGTGCGGTGTTAGTAAACATGAAAAGAGTGGACAAGTCGTCTTATTGCTGATTTTAGCGGAAATGCTTTGAGTTTCTCTTTGGATGGTGTTGTCTGAGGGTTTCTGAATATTGCCTTTATTATGTTGTGCTATGTCCCTGTGTAGGGAGAAAAGGAGAGAGAGTTGGGTTAGGGATTGACAGCAGTGAGTCATCCACATTAGCCTCTGTGGAAAGTGGTTTCAGATCAGGTGCACCAGCTTTTCTTACCTTATGCCCACAGGAACAAACATTCTATAAATCCTTAATCAAAGTCACAATGGAATGTGGAATTCCTTGATCTGTCAATGAGAACAGGGTGACTTCTTCAAAACTCACACAATTCTAGTTCTAATTTTGTCTGAATTTAAGTAACTTATCTTTAAATAATTCCCAAACCACAAAATAATGAGAGATGGCGCTCATCCGACCCAGCTACCTTTGTGTTGGAAAAGGGAGCCAGAGCCAGAGAAAAAGTGTTACTAAGGAACACAGTGCTGGGCCTGGCTAAGGTGACACCCTGAGCTTGGATGCTTTTTGCTCCTATTCCAGGTCTCTTGAGGCTGAGCTTATCAACCATTCTTTCCTGTGTGTTCTTTTTTAAAAATACATTTGCTGCCCCAGTGAGAACCTAGTTCCTGATCCACTATCCCAACTGCCACTGAGCTTCATTAAAAAAAGAAAAACATCTTAACTGTCATTTAGTTTATATATCTTACAAAGAATCCATTTTTCCTTATATTATATTTTCTTTCTTTCTTTCTTTCTTTCTTTCTTTCTTTCTTTCT
>NW_021604783.1:122139-132506 GCF_004785775.1 Grammomys surdaster | reverse complement strand
TTCTTTCTTTCTTTCTTTCTTTCTTTCTTTCTTTCTTTCACAGAGCCTTACTCTGTAGCCCAGCATGACTTCAAACTCACAGTATTTCTCTTGTTTAAGTTTTCAGAATATAGGGCTTACATAAGTGAGTACCTTCAAACCTGAACTTCCCTATACTTTTCCCGCACCCTTAAGTCTCCATCCCAGTTCACAAACTGTCAAGTTTAGAAGGAAGGCTATTCCAAATAAGATGACAGAGGGAGTCCTGACACCTGTCTTCCCACTGGTATAGGCACCTCTATTTCTAGGCAGTAACAACGCAAGAACACCCACAGTTCTAAATTTCTGGCCCAAACTCTCTTGGGAATCTTTCCCACCCATCTGCAGCTCTTCTCAGCTTTGGTGTGGGTTTTGGTCCCATCTGAGATTCATGTAAGTGTGTCAGACTGGCACCTGTAGGCTGTCAGAGATGATACCCATACACAAGGGAAGACTTGTTTCCTGTCTGCAACACCGTTCTTTTCTCCTGTAACATAATACCCACAGGGAGAATTATCTGTGGATTTAGTATGAAAGGAAAAAGAAGAAACTTATATTTTCTTGTCTACCTGGCAAACCATTCTTGAATTTCTCCAGTTGCTGTGCCAAGCAACACAAGTTGTTGGTCAGGGCCTCTGCCCTAGAGCTCGTGGTGAATGAAATGTTCAGCTTCCTGATGATGAGAAGATTTTCCTGTCCTGGAAATCTGTCATGTCCTTGGTTGGTTGGTGATGAGTATGTGCTGGGGGAAACACCTGTGCCACTGCCTAGAGATTGGAGCATAGTGATTGTGTCGCCTTCTACTCTAGTCTTCCACACCACCTTCTCACACTTTACCTGGGATTTTTTTCTGTGAACATCTGAAAGACCAAGTTGGAGAATCCAGAACTAAATTCTAGAGATCAGCAATATATGCACTCTAGGCTGACTTCGAGAGCTTACATGATTATGTCAAGTCACTCCCAACCTCCATTATGATTGAACATCGTCAGTTCAGACGAGAGGATAAAGAAAACTCAAGAGAGGATGAAGCTGCCCTAAGGGAAATGACCAGTTTGTAGCGCAGCCAGGGCAGGGTCTCCAGGCTCCTCTGTCTCCAGTCTGTAGTACCTTCTCTACATTGGTGACTCTTCTCAGCATTGTCATCCTGCCTGCTTGGTCCTCACCATCAAGCAAACTGATCAGACTCGGAATTCCTAGTATAATGTATGTCTCTAGCTTCTTATGCAAAGGCCAAATGTCCCTGGAAATAGAAACATGTCCTCATTCTCACACACCACCCTAGTATGCCAGCCTACCCTTGATCCAGGCTAGGACCCCCCCACAAAGGGAAATGAGAGACTTGAGGCCAAACCAAGGCCCAAATGTGGAGCAGCATAGCTGGGCTCTGTGCTTTAGTTTCTCGGGCTGAAGGGGCAGCAGGGGACTGGCAGGTGGAACTACAGGCCAAGCTGCAGAAACAGGACAGTGCCAATACTTTTCTAGGACTGTATCTGATAAACTGGGACATCCACAATATTTCCTAAGCAAACTAGGTTACCGTCCCCGCTGTTGCAGCTACCCGAGGGCATTGGGCAGCTGGGTGACCCAGAAATGGTCATCTTCTTGTCCAGCTCCATCTGGAATTCCAGCCCCCAATTTCCTGGTACTGACAGCTCTAGGTGGAAGGGAGCTTGACAACATCCAGTGGAATCAAGCCTATTCTTATTTCAGGAAGCTTATCCCAAACAATAAAGAGGGAGAAGCATAGGATGTCCTTTTTTTATAAAAAAAAAAAAGGCAGAATTAGGAAGTAAAATAGCAATAAATCTTCCCCCCATCTACTTTGTTTTATAGTCCAGAGAAACACAGTGATTGTAGAAAAGTGTGCCATGTTGGAAAAAAAAAAAGGCCTTGAAATCAAGAGACATCGATTTGGGTCACTAAACTTGGAGAAATTACTTCCTCTCTGGGCCTGACTTTCTCAGTGGGACAATGAATGGATTGGTTTAGTTGGTCTCTGAGTCTGTTTTGTGCTCTGAACTCCTAGCTTTATACAGGATGACGAGTTAACATTGCTAAAAATAAGAAGAAGCACACCACTATCTTAGGATGCTGTCTGTCTCTGTCCTATACCTGAGTGCCTGCCTGGCAACCTTGTGTTTTCAAGATCCTACCGAGTAGTATTGAGTGTCCCAGGCAAGGACAGAAAAGGCAGCTGCCTTCTTCTTTTCCCCTGAGCCATGTCCTCTTATGAGTTCACTCCTGCTTCTAGATATTTGAGTCCTAGTATGCATAGTTTGTGTGAAGGGTAGTGTGGTGCTTTTTAAACTCCTAGTGAATTAGACAAGAAGGTGGAGCCTACAGTCAGAGAATCCACCAACAGAACCATTTTGGGGTTGTTGTTGGTGAGGACTAAGTATATTTACTTGAGACTGACCTGCTGCTTCCTGCAGCCTGTCTGTGGCTACAGTTTGGTTCCATAGGGAAAGGTGCCCAGAGCTAGTGCCTACTGGGCATGAGAAACTCCAGGCATTCAAATCTCTGTGTGGAAGTCATTGAGCAGCATCCTGACCACCTTGGAGGTGTGCCATGACTACCCATTCATTTGCTAAGAATGCAGCAGGAAGGCCTCTCTTCAAGGGCCACACTTTCAGCTCCCAGCATTCCTGAAGGAGCTTTCTCTGAGAGGCAAACTGTCTCTGTCTTATCCGCAGCCCCCATGTCTCCAGCAAGTCAAGAAGACTTTGAGGAAACAATCTAGGGCAATGGTGTGACCTTTTGTATGTGTGTCTTTGTTTCAACACAAGGTCTTGTTATGTAGCTCAGGATGTCCTGGACTTTTTGATCCTCCAGTCTCAAACTTCCTGATTGCTGGGATTGCATATATGTACCACCATGCTTGGCTGGCAATGAGATTCTGGGATAGCAAATCAGATGTACAAAAGACACCTTGCCATAAAAGCTTCAACCTTATCCCCAAATGTTAAATGTATTAGAATCAGTTCCCAATTGTGTCCTGCCCACATAATTCTGTAGACATTTTAGCTTTCTGGGTGGAAATAAGAGGTGGCCTAGTGTTGAAATGCACCTAAAACCTCCATGGAGGCCATGCGACAGGGAACTGTGTCCATATACATGGTTTTGGGGACAGATTTGTTAGCCTTGCCACTATTATGATAAAATAATGGATATTAATAATTAAATTACTTAGGCTTATTTATTTTATGTATACGAGTATCTTACCCATATGAATGTTTTACACTATGTGTATATCTAGGGCCCACAGAGGTCAGAAGAGCACTTCAGATCCCCTGGAACTGGAGTTACAGACAGTTATGAGCAGTCATGTGGGTACTAGGAATTGAACCAGGGTCCTCTGCAAGGGCAGCTAGTACTCTTAACAATCAAGCTATGTCTCTATTTCTCACATGAACAGCTCAAAAGGAGGCAGAATGTGTTTCAACTCGCAGTTTCAACGGTTTCAGCCATGGGGAAGCAGAACATCACAACAGGTGTATATATGGCAAAAGCTACCTGCTTCGTTGGGGCCAGGAGGCAAAGAAAGACAAAAAGAGAACAGGGGAACCACCTTCAAGGGCAGCCCCCTCTACTCCTGTGGCTTACTTCCAGCTAGGTCCCACCTCCCAAATGTTCTACTACCTCTCCATCCTGCCATCATTTGGTTGGTACCAAATATTTTAACACATGAGACTGGAGGACAGTCCACACTGACTTATAGAGTAGATGAATCTAAAAGCTGAATGACTGAAACATGGACTATAAGGCAAAGACTAGAATAAGACCTGCCTTCCTTTTACATCCATTCAAGACAAGGGAAATTATTCCTATGGTGCACACACTGGCCTGGAACAGGTGGACTGTGTCATGAATCAGTGCAGTTTAAGAAGTATTTCTCTTAGGGGTGAGTTTCTGCTCAACATTGGCCAGTCAGCTCACCATAAGAGACGATCAGTTTTTCCATCAGAGGAATGAATATGGGACCACAAATCTAGTTTGTGCTCTAACTGGATTCTTTTCATTCATCTTTTGGAGAGAGGGTATCACTTTGTAGCCCAGGCTGGTATCAACCTCATAGCCCTTCCGCTTCTGCCTCCTGAATACCTACGTGCAGCAGTGTGTCTAGATATGTCTCTTCAAAGGAGAATCAATGTTTCAGTTTACTGTTTTAGTGAATTCTTTGTCAGTTTGGGGCACTGATCAATCCAGTTTTGGTCTAGTGACAGGGAAGAAAGTGGTATAACCTGGGACAAACGTGTATTTAAAAGGAAGAGGAGAATCAAGAGAGGGAGGAGAGGGGGAGAGAAGGTAGTGGAGGTTGAGTATGATCAAAAGTTCTTTTTGATTACATAAGCATCACATTGGCATGGCATTTTGATAGGTTTGAAAATCTATGTAGACGCTGTTAAGAATAAACTCACTCTTTTGTTGGTGAGACGTAAGTTATTCCTCTGTCAATTACTAATTACATACCCTCAGGCTGGTCTTCTAATCTCTTCTATGTCTTTGTTTCTTCAGTTTCCAAGTGATGATAATGAACTGTGTAAAGGGGCTGATATGGCCAACAAAGGATTTGAGGCATATTGGTGGGGCATGGTGTCCTGGACCTGGGTCATATTTATGCAGCCCCCCCCCACATCTATGCTCTCACAGAACCATGTTAAGGCATTATTTCTCCTGTGAGGAGGTAGAAAGGACATAGCTCTGAGGTTAGACTTGAAAGGATCCAGAATCCAGATACCAATATAGTCTCAGGTTTGACCAACACATGCATGCCTTGCTTCTTCATCTCAAAATGGGAATGGAAACTCATTTTATGGATATTCTTTGAGAATTTAGAAAGCTACTGCATGTGAAGTGCACAGGAGGTACCTGGAATATATTAAACACTCAGTAAATAAATTGAGAGAGAGAGAGAGAGAGAGAGAGAGAGAGAATGTGTGTGTGTGTGTGTATGTGTCTGTATAAAAATCATGAAACAGGTGACAAGAATCCTTTAACAAAAACTTCAATATAAATTATAAATGATAAAACAACCGAGTTTCTCTCAGAGAGTTTGTTTTTGAAGAAGAGACAACATACAGATGATAAATCAGCATGCAGAGAAGAGGGAGAGAAATATGTAGTGGACAAGGAGAAAATGCTCAGGAGTGGCCAGCAGGAATGCTCGGGAAGGTGACCCTTCATAGAGCCCTCGCCAAAAGAGGGGAGCCCTCGCCAAAAGAGGGGAGCATCCTCTACCATCCTGGCCAGTGTCCCTGGCAAAATGAATGTAAAGGCTTCCTTCCCCTTGCTCAGTTGCGTTCCTGCTAAGAATAGTGATTATAATGGTAATAATGAGAATTTAAAACAATGTTTAATAAAGAGTGCTTGAGAGGGTTTTTTTGTTTGTTTGTTTTGTTTTTTTAAAGATATAACTCAGGCATGCTTTCTCTCCTGCCTTAACTTACTGTACTGGGTATGTGTTTTAAATCAGTGTGGTTTGTATTCAAAAAGGGAATATAGAAAAGAGGACAGGGCTCTCACTTTAAATGTTTTCTGACTAGCAAGTAGTCACTGGTGTAGCCTCCTTCAGAAGTCTATCTACAGAGCTGAGAAGCTCCAGAGCAGTACCACTGTCCACAGACCGCACATCGCAGCCCGTGAGTCAGTCAGCTGTCTGAAGCTTTGGGGTATCACTCCTATGCTGACTCAACTGGATTTCAAAAACTACAAATTGGCCTCAGGTCTGTGGAGTTAATGTGTGTAGGGACACCTGTCCCTGTTGTTTAAGTGATTAGCCCTTGAGAGACAACTCGGTTTCTAGTCTGTCGAAGTGACATCCTTTCTGGCCCATCCTGGTTCTCATCGGCTAAGTGGAGAGAACAGGAAAGGGTGAGAGGGAAGAAGTGAGCGGCAACATACAACATGCACACACATACAAAGTTTTAACTCAGAAAAATGCTAGGAAGGGTCCCGGGGACAAATATGCTGGCTACAACTCTTCTTATGTGTTTTCATTAAGAAGTCAAAGTGATCCATTCAGTGGAATCAGGAGAAGAATCTTACCATACTCCAGCAGAGCCAGGAAGTCTAGTGTATAGAGGATGGCTGTTGTAGGAAAGAGAAAACCAACCCAATGTATTTAGAAGATAATGCATTCGTCTATTGTAGAGAACTTGTCCAGGCAAAGCTGGATGGGGTACTTAATGATAAAGGTGCAAAGCTTGCAACCATCTACAGCGAGCATAGACTGCGTGCTATCCAAGGCTTCCAGGGGGTTCCTCTCTGGCTCTGGCTCTGCCTCTCTGGTCCTCTCCCTTCACCTACATCTCTGGTCTCATTATCTTGCTCAAGCCACCAGAGTGGCCTCTGCCCAGTACTTCCCATCTTATATTTCCCTACTGCTCAATAGACCCAAGGAAAAGTATCCCTGTTGTTGTATTGCCAGCAAGTGTTCTGGGATTGTGGCTGATCTGGCCAAGAAGTATACCAGTTTGGGGAGATGGAATACTCTTATTGGTCAGAGTACAGTCCTTCACCTGTCACTCAGAAGCTCCAGAGTGGAGGAAATGCCCCTTCTGAACCAGGTGCGATAAGCCGTATTGCTGTGAATAGGGTCTGACATGATCCTCTAAAATTAAAATTCAGGGCAGGGGGAAAGCTTCATCCCTTCACTTGGGCTACACTAGATATCAGTGGGGATGGGGAAGGTTGGCATTTGATATCCAGGCATGGTCAAGGGTAGCTCACCAGGACTATCTCCTGCCCTTCTGAGAGTGATGTTTTTGAGGTACGGGGTAAGACCTGAAATGGGAAAGATAAGGAAAGAGAAAATTAGAGGTATTCTTAAAGAAAGCCTACAACAGTCTTAGCGGATTCGTGGTCAAAAGCACAAAGCACACATCACCTTTCCTGCTCCTTTCATTTTCCAAGTGAAGGAAGCTCTTCATTATAGCTAGAAACACAGAGAGAGGAGCCCCACATCCTTAGTGGGCACGGTGGTATAAACTTGTCATCCTGGAAGTGTGAAAAGGGACATAGAAACCAGAGGATTGCTATGAGTTCAAGGCCATCCTGGACTATAGAGTAATAACACCAGGTCTCAAAAGAACTGGAAGAAAGTTCACAGGTCTGGTGTAGCTTGCATGAGTTGTCAGTATAAATATATAAAGGTAAAATCCAGAAAACACCCTGTCATTGAAGATAACTGACAGTTGTTACATATCGAGTAATGATGTGAGGCTGTGTGACAGGTCCCAGATTCGGTCTACACTTTTGACTACTTTCAGATCAGAGCACAAACCCTACATGCAGTCGACGGAAAGTCAACCCTGGGTAAGTCTAGTTTTGGAAGACAGCACATTGGAATTCCTGTGCAATCCAAAGATATGTGAAGTTAGGAAGGGAGATGTTTAGATAACAGACCTAACTTGCAGCCTCTGAGGTGGGTATCAGAAGCCCCATCCTCAAATCTCATGTGATCACCGCCCCTCACTGGGCTGACCTGACCACCCCCATGGGCCTTGGAATGGCTGTCCATCCCATGGCATCTGCAGGAAGCCTACCAGGCTGAGACTGCCTCGTTCCTTATTATCCATCATTATCAGGCTGACTCTCTAATTGAACATAAGCTATTCCTCGGCAAAGCTTCGTCTCTCGAAAACTGCCGGCCAAAAGATGACAGAAGCAGCCGCAGCCCTCTCTTTGAACTGGCTTGCTGTCGACTAGGCCTTGCAAAATGCTTCATGTAAGTTATCTCAGGTGAATTTCACCACAGAATTTGCAAGACCAATTAAGTAGGATTTACAATGACATTTAAAGTAAGAAAGGCAGCGCCTGCTTTCTTTGTTCTTGAAAAGTGGGTCTGTGGGTGATTTCCTCTTTGCAGCTTTCTATCTATTCCTACTTTTAATGACTATGCACTTTATTACTTTTTTAAATAAAAAGAAACAATGCGCAGTTAAAATAGAAAAGATGGCATGCATTAAGTGGTACACGGATCACAGCGCTCACATTCAGTCTGTTCTTCCCCCTTCTCTGCTCAGTGTTACACAATGCACAGGCACACACTTCATTTGCTCTGGGTTTCTCTTTCCATTTCTCTGTCTTTGTCTCTGTCTCTGTCTCTCTGTGACTCTGTGACTCTGTCTCTCTCTGTCTCCCTGTCTCTGTCTCTCTGTCTCTGTCTCTCTCTCTGCTCACTTCTTGTTCCCATCTCTCCCCACTCAGCTGCGTCTCTCACACAAACACCCAGTCTTGCTGTCATCCCTCAGCCTCTTCCTGACCCAGCTCCATACCTAAACACAAGTCTTGGTGGTTACTTCCCCGACTCTGCATCTTTCATTCACAGACACACTCACTGTCAGACCTCAGTCTCTTCCTTTCTTCTCCCAGCCCCTGGATTCTCATCCATCTTCCTAGCTTCCCTCCTGCCCTCCCCTTCTGCTTCCTCCTGCTTCTCCCTTGCAAAGCACACACTCCTGCTGATGAGTTGTGCACACTTACAACCACAGGAGTTATGGATTCAATTATCTAAACTCCGCTGCCCTCCCCCCATATTGCTTGAGAAGTGAGGACAAGTGAGCCTCCTAATTAAAACGTTACCCGTCTCATTGGAGCTAACAGACAGAAGCACGGAGCTGGGAAACAAAATGGAAAGACAAGAGCCCATCTACCTTCCCTTAGCTGGATGAGTCATCCTTGGGCTCTCTCTGCTTTTACACCAGCTCTCTGCCACTCTGGGCATAGCATAGACTGGGGACAATTTGCTTTTTGTCTATCCCTCCGGGTAAAATGATAAATTCTTTGTCTGGACACTTTGGAGTAAGCATGGACTGAATCAGGACTTGGCTGCAATCCATGGACTCCCAAAACTTTTGAAAAAGCTCCTTTGTTAGTTGTCAGCTGTAAAATAAACACATCCCTGGCACCTCCTACCTCCCATGATGCAGAGTGGATGTGGGCCATATTTGATTTGCCACCCTCACTCTTGGTTGAGTTTGCTTTCTTTCTTTGCTGAGACAGATGCAGCTCCCTGGGAACTGGCTGGCAGTAAGCTCCTCCCAGTTTACAAAGCTAAGCAGAAGTGGGTAGGCTAGACACACACAGAGCTATAAAATACCTCCACATTACCGGATCAGTTACCAGCTCAGTCCTAGTGCTTTGGAGAAACCATGAATAAGTTAATGGTGGGACTCGAGGGAGCAGCCCATCACATGCTCTTCCATGGGTATCCTTTGCAATCTCTGGTTCCAAAAGTCATAGGAAGTTTTATTGCTACTATTCTGGAGTGGTAGAAGCCTCATACTAGTGGAGATCCCCATCCCCAGAAGAACTGATGGGAGCAGAGACATCCTCACTGGTCAGTAGGATCAACATGAGAGATCTTTGGGAGATAGTTTGCTTCCTGGTGTACCACATTTTTGCCATGTGATGAATACATAGCAGTCAGTCTCCCTTGTAGGATGTTCAAGGACAGGGACTGATTTTGGAATACAAGGGGTGTTTATGTCTCAGTCTTTGATGCTCAGAGTGTGAGGATGAGTGGGTTCTTCTAGCCCATATAGAGAGCAGACCTGTGAAAGCCAAGGGCTTGGAGGGTAAGGCACAATCAGAAATACATACTTGGTCTTTGTCCTTGGTTCAAGACAGAGATCCTAAAACTTGTCATTTCATGACTGACAGGAATGATGCATGCTCTACTTTTTAGTCTCTGTCCTTGCTTCCTGACCCAGAATTAACTCCTTCAGAATTTCCTGGGTGGTAAGGGCATTTCTTCTCCTGGTAAAATAACTGTTGACAAGCTGCTAGAGAACTCCAGCAGGAAGGTAGTCCTCAGGAAGACCAAGCCTGATCTGAACCCTGAAGTTTTCAGTTACCCCCCTCCCCTCCAGGAATAGATTGAGAATTGAGTCGACAATCTGTCTTCACATGTGAGAATCCCTCTTTAAACCCTTGCACTGTGGGGCTTGGAGAGCTTCTGACTGGGAAGACACAGAAATGTTGGGGGAAGGGACGCACACCCCAGCCCTCACCTTGTCCAGTACAGTCTCTCCATCTAGTTGTTCCTAAGGACTGTCCTTTATAACAAACTGGCACAGTTAGTAAAAAGCATTCCTGAGTTCAGTAAGCCATTCTAGAAAATCACTGAGCCTGCAGAGGGGCCCTTTGGGAACACCCCATTTATAGTGAAGTCAAAATTAGAGGAGCCCGAAACTTGAAACTGGAGCTATCCTATGGGATTGGGGTTTTAAGCTGTGAGGTTTGCCCTAACTCTAGTCCATTAATATAAAAACTGAATTGGATTGTTAAAAATCCAGTTGGTGCCTAGAGAGTTGAAAAATTGTTAATCTCTCTCCCTCCCTCCC
>NW_021604783.1:121744-122039 GCF_004785775.1 Grammomys surdaster | reverse complement strand
TCCCTCCCTCCCTCCCTCCCTCCCTCCCTCCCTCCCTCCCTCCCTCCTTCCCTCCCTCCCTCATTCCTTTCTTTCCTCCTTGCTTCCTTCTTTCACCCCCTCCTTTTTGGCCTTCCTATTTTTCCTTCCTTTTCTTTGTAAAGTACATTATATGCATTCAGTATTTATTTTCAGTTTTAAGTAGTTTTTTCTATTGCCATACTATTTTTTCCTCCAAGTAGCTATTTTGTAAACACTAAATATACTTTATCTGCAATATATATATATATATATATATATATATATATATATATAT
>NW_021604783.1:67946-121344 GCF_004785775.1 Grammomys surdaster | reverse complement strand
TCTCTCTCACACACACACACACACACACACACACACACACACACACGGGGTGGGGAGGGAGAGACAATGAGAGAGAATAGATAAATAGATGATGGATGGATAGATAGATAGACAGATAGATGTAATAAAGTATTTTTTTTAAGTGTGGATAAAAAAAAACCAGATCCTGGGACCTGAAACTCTGTCTGTATTGGCCTCACAATGTGTTCACTCTCCCCGATCTTGACACTGTAAGGTCTTCTAGCAATACAGGGGCTACAGCACTGCTTATTCAGCCCCAGGAGAGCATTGGTTTAGGTTTAGGTTTCATGCCAAAGACAAGCTGCTGTTCTGGCCAGGACAGGCTGTCCCTGCAGATCTAGGAGAAGAGCATGTGTGTGTGCTTGTGTCATAAGGGTACAGGGATACCTTCGTAGAAGTCCAGCCCTCAGATCTTACAGCATCATTTCTGTCCCCAGAGCTCGAAGCAGATGATGATGAAATGCTGGCCTCTCCATGGCAAGCTACAGGATCCTTAAACACTCTGTGCATGGTGACAGGTGGCACTTTAATATCTCCTCTTAGGCTGCAGGGAAGAGCCTGCCCTCAGCAACTCAGAAACAATGACAGTTTTATAGCTCAGACACATAAGTATAAATCTAGGGCTTTCTTCCCTATTGTAAAAACCTATCTACCTATGACCTTGGAGTAGTTGGTTCTGGGATCCAACAGCTTTGTCCAGCTCTTTGCTTGAACACGTGCTGTACTGCACGTCTTTATTCAAATGCTCAGTGTTCCCTCTGTGTACCAGCCGCATAATGTCTCTGACCAATGGATGCTGGTGAACAAGTGAGCTAGAGAGAAGCTGAATGGATAGGCTCCTCCCTGTGATTGCATGGATCTCTTGGCACTTAGAGCAGTGGAGCCTGGAGCTGCAGTGATTATGGGGGACACAGGACTTTGAGGTAGGAAGAGAGGGGCAAAGTACAATGTTCATAACTATTTTGATTCTCCTGTCATGGGATCCTGTGGCAAGGGCTTTGATTCTCAATGCACTACCCTCTAAGGCAGTGGTTGTCAACATGTGGGTCATAACCATTCATGGGTCTCATATCAGGTAGGAAAATTACAGTTATGAAGTAGAAAAGGAATAATTTATGGTTGTGGGTCACCACAACATGAGGAACTGTACTATATGGTCACAGCATTAGGAAGGTTGAGAATCATTGTTCTAAGGAGTATGGAATGTTTCCCACAAGTTATCAGACACCCAGGACTTCAGCAGGCAGAGGAGAGAGTGAGACAGACTGGGTTCTTTCTCTGATGACACCATGCATTGCTGAGGAACTTGTGTATGATATGCTATTTCTGAACTCACCCTTCCTAATTTGTAGAAAAAAGGAAGGGTTACAATATGTTGGCTTAGAAGTTCAAGTGACACAAGAAAATGACACCTTATAAAACTGTGAAGTGTCAGGCAATCCCACAGATATTTTATGGCTCTAACCTTACAAACACTTGCCTATCTGCAAAAGTGGGATGAAGAGAGATGCTGAGAGAAAAACCAGGAACAGGAAGAGCCAGTCTAGAAGGAGAAGGTAAAGAGAGGGCAGACACAATCAAATTTAGTGGTGATGTCAGCAGTACAGCCTTGGATGGACCCTTCCCGAGAAACCTCTTTATTGGTTCATAGAACATGTCCTTCGCTTACCCATTTGACACCCAGGGTAGTCCACCTTCATTCTGAACCCAAGATGGATCTCTTCAACCTCATGTGCCTGGGGCTTGCAAAGGCTGACAAAGAAGATTTGGGGTGAATGGATGGAGAAGCCACAATCCCCCCTCCTCCCCTCCAGCCACAAACACAGCCATCCCCTGACCATCTCCTAGGAACATCATGCAATTAAAGGGCTGACAGTTGCCATCTGTCCTGTCCTTCCCCAGTCGCCCAGGGCACAAGGATTCAGAGCTGGCACATTGCGATACTCTACATTGCTCATGTCACCTCCGATTTTTTCCAGAAAGTCATTAAGCAGACCTGTGTGTGAGCTGTTTCAGTGTCTGTAAAGCCCTCCAGGGCAGGCAGCACAGAGGTGGTGAGAACACACACCAGGATTCCTCAAGTTCAAGATAGTTGCAGGCAGTGCTAACCGAGATGAGAGATCATAAAGTCATACAAGGATGAACAGAACAGGACTTAAGCTTCAACCAGACTTGTTTTCTTTTCCTTTTGGTTCCTTTGATCTAAGATGGATCCCCACATCCTCCTTAGGACCCCACAACTACAAAAAATGTTGGACATGTCTTAGTTAAGGTTTTCTCAAATATAAGGTCTGGGACAAGAGTTTGGCTATAGGTAGTTTATTCTGGAATGCATTTGAGGAGCAGAAGTCAAGGAGTGAAATGTTTGACAGGATAGCAGGAAAAGCCCATCAAAGGCCATGTGGTTGGACTGTGAATTGTATCAGGAATCCAGTCCTTCTTGGGACTCTAGGCAGCATATGGTAGCACCAACCTTGGGGTTATGCCACTGGAGCTGCAATTAGCCACCTGTCCTCACCACCCTGGAGGATCAGTTGCCTTTACTTCTGGCTTGCACCTTGGTAGAGAACTGGCACGTGACATACTGGATATGAGAGACTTATAACTTTCGTAGAACTGTGCATTGCAGCTTGATAAGATCAGGCTCAGAGCAGTTGTGATGGGATGGGTCATTTCCACCCTTTAGCATCAGCCAGGGTACCATCTAGGCCCAAAGAAGAATGGGTCTCTTTCCTTTGAGAATCAGCATAGCTCTGGAGTCCCCATAGATCATTAGGTCTTTAGCACCAATATAAAAGCTAAATGAAGCAGGATGGAACTATAATCCCGGCACTGAGGGCCAGGGCTTACTGAGCAGGCAGGCTAACCAAAACTGCAAGGTCCAAGTTCACTGTTTTATAGCTGTGAAGGTACATCACGACCAAGGCAACTCTTAGAAAAGAAAGCATTTAACAGGGGTCCTTGCTTACATTTTCAGAGGCTTAGTCCATTACCATCATGGCAGAGAATATGTTGGCATGCAGGTTTGGTGCTGGAGAAGTAGCTGAGAACTGTATGGACTGTATCGTGGTATGCAAGGAGAGAGAGGGGGATTCACTGGCTGATACTAGGCCTGAGATGGTGTTTTGAAACCTCAAAGCCCACCTCTAGTGACACACTTCCTCCAATAAGGCCACACCTATAGGAGCCTATGGCAGACACTCTTTTTCAAACCATTACGTAAGAGACTTTGTCTCAAAAAAGAATGTGGAGAGTGATAAATGAAGATACCAGATGTAGACTTCTTGTCTACACATATATGTACACAATGGTGCACACAGACCCTCACACATATGTACATACACACAAACATACAAACACACACACATACAAACACACACACACATACACACACACACACACACACAACCCTGCTATAAAACATGTTATGTGAATAGTATGCAATGTTGCTTACAATATTGAAAAAATTAGTGAAATTTTAAATATATAATGATAGAGGATTTTTAAACTCTGAGGCCACTAAATTGCTCCTAGCTTATTAAAGATGCTGTCGCTGATGTGTATCTGTTGGTGTGAAGAAATGTTTATAATATGCTAAGTGAAGTAAGCAAATTAAAAGTCAGTGTGTATCTTATGATTAAGATTTTTTTTTACTAGAATTATTTTAATATGAGTGAAAAGTTCAGGAACAATAAGTCTCCAAATGTTTAAGTGGAAAGATTGAGTGTTTTACCCACCAGGACCTCTTTTTTCAGTTTGTGATGTCTAGTGTTTTATCCAAGGACAGGCAGGCTGGCAGGCAGATAGACAGATGGATAGAGACAGACAGACAGACAGACAGACAGACAGACAGATAGATAGAGATAGAAAGCTAGTTATTAGAGATAGAGAGGGAGAAAGAGAGGGAGAAAGAGAGAGAGAGAGAGAGACAGAGAGACAGAGAGAGAGAGAGAGACACACACACAGAGACAGAGACAGAGAGACAGAGACAGAGAAGACACAACCTGAGCATGTGGATATGGGATCCAGACTGGTAGACTTTTGAGGGTCCAGAAAGTACATAAAACAATACCCAACCTGCAGCTGAGACAGAAATAAGGCAAGCTAGGAAAGTCAGAGGCACTCAGAGGTTAATGCTAAAGAAGGGACCTGGATAACCCAGGAGAAAAACAGAGGGACAAACAGTTAAAGGCTAATTGCTGTTCTAATTGTGGCAACCTAATTAAGGTGTGATGACCTTGGGTACCTGAGGTTTGCCTTCCTATAAGTGTTCCCTCAACCATTTTAAAAGCAAAGAGCTCATGAATTTTCTAGGTTCAGCAGCACACAGCCTAGATAGGACCTTGGAAGCCATGAGGTACTGACAACATGATCATGGCTGGCATCATCTCTCTGTCTCCCCAGTTACAGGGAGTTAAGCCTTTAGCTTAACAGTTTAAGCCTTTAGCTCTAAAGTAATTGGCCAAGGAGCAAGTGCTAGTGGAAAACTCAGCCTGGAGCCTACAGTTAACAGCAGTGCAAGCATGGCACTGTGAACCTGGGTACAATGTGGGCGTTGTGTGCAGACCCGAGAGTCTGTTGGTTCTATTGCTGCATAACAGACTATCTCAAGAGTCAGTGAATTAAATAACACTTTATGATGTCCTGTAGTCCTAAGGATGGCTAGATTACTTTTGGCATTGCAGAGCTAGCTCCTGTGACTGATTTAGCTGGGGCTAAAAGCCTGAGGTCACCTATATCTTAGGTTTCTCTCTCTTGCATATTCTGACAGCTTTCTAGGCTCTGATTCTTATGTGTTCCAAGAAGTTAGAGGCAGATACCTGTGACAGCCTAGCTCCAGACATGGGCTCCCTTTGTGTCTGTGTTTTAATACTTGGTGAACAAGTTGCAGGACCAGAACCAAGAGGACAGAAAGCAAGCTTGACCTTCTGAAGGAGTGGCTACATGCACATTGAGGAATATGAAGGTTATTGGAGGATCACACGTAGACAGCCTAGTCCTGGAGCCTTCTAGGCTGGTGTCTCCAGGATAATTTCTCTTCTAAAGAAATGATACCCCATTATATAAAATGTTCCTTAATGAGGGTATGATTATGAGTGGTGTTCTTGAAGCTATGGACTATAATCATGGGCACCATAGAGTGAACTCTGGAAGTGAGCCTGAGCCAGCCAGTCTCCACAAGGGTGGGAGATAACAAACAGGGCAGGTTGAGACTAAGAAGGGGAGGGTTGTACAGGTCTCTCCTTTAGAGCTCTGCTGATCAGCTACATTTGCAGAGGCAAAGCTCTGCAGCCAAGGAGCTATCTGGAGACTTCTTTGAAGGCCCTTCATGGATTAGCAATTGGTGGATCCTGACAGCTATCCTACTGTGCCCTCCAAGGAAGACTTCATGAGGCATGTTTCTGGCTGAGACACAGGTCCTTCTAGTATCAGCAAGAGGGGTGATGCACTTCCAGGGAGGTCAGTGATGGTTGTAGCTCAGGCCCAGCATCGGTCCACTACTCCACCGTGGTGGTCCTGTGGTAGTAGCAGTAACAATGATGGTAATAATGGCAGCCTTTACTTACTGATTTGCTCTTCCAGGAAGCACTTCAAAGTCACTGTTGTGACTGCAAAGCCATTATACACATGAGAAAATGGGGGCTGTGGGGGCATGTGATAATTCAAAAATGTCTTCAGGGAGGCTCAAAGCAGAGTATTTATCCTTAAGTACTTACTCATGTCCCTTTGATCAGAGGTGGCTAAAGCTCCTTGCCCCAGATTTTCCTGTGTTGTAGAATGGTAGAGCCAATTCCAACAACACAGTGGAGGATCCCCCTCCCCCCCAAGGAGCAGAAAGCATAGAGAAAAGAGCTTCTATGGCTAGCTTCTATATGCACAGCCAGTTGTCACTGTAACAACTGCCAAGGCAAAGATGAAGGGAAGAAGAATGTGAAATGGGCATCAACCATGAATGACTGGTATGCGAGAATGACACTATCATTTTTATTCCTTTTGCCTTCCTGACTAAGGGTCTCAGCCAAGTAACTGGGAGATACTATTGTATTAGACCAGAGCTCAAACTTGAACTTGCTTCAGAACTTCCTTGAAGGCCTATAACTACCTATGTTATAAAGCACCATCCCATACTTTCAGATTCTTTAAGTCTTGGGGGACCTGAGAAGTCCCCAGATAATGTTCCCAGACTGAGTCTGGAGATATCAGATGGAACCACTGGGTGTTGCCATATCTCTCAAACTGAGCAGTGTTTTGAGGTGAAGTCTTCCTTTTATCTTTATATAATGGGGTTCATCTGGGTCAGAACCAAGCCAGACATAAATATCACTGTTGGATGGTGTGATGATTTGAATGAAAATGGTTCTCATAGGTCCATATATTTGAATGTTTGGTCTTCAGTTGGTGGAATTAACTGGTGTACTTTGAGGTTTCATAAGCCAGTACCATTCCCCTCCCTCTTACGAATCTGATGTAAGCTCTCAGCTAATGCTCAGCACTATGCCTGCATGCCTGCTGCCATGCTCTCTGCTATGATGGTCATAGACTCAGCCTCTTAAACTATAAGCTTCATGTCAACTCTTTCTTCTGTAAGTTGCCTTAGTTATGGGATTTACACAGCAATAGAAAAATAACCAAGGCATAGTTAGTACCAGGATGTAGGCTATTGTTGTGACAGGCCTGACTATGATATTCTTTGGAGGAATGTGGGAGACTTTGGAACTTTCAACTGGGAAAGTGGTTACATACTATAAGTGGAGCTTAGTGGGCCATTCTAGTAGAAGCTTGGAAAACAATAGCGCCAAGAAGTATGTGGACTGTGAAAACCCAGCTTACGAGGTTTCAGAGGTGGACAAACTTAGCAGCTGGACTAGAGACCATTCTTGTATTTATTTTGGCAAAGAGTGTGTCTTCCTTTAGCTTTTGTCTTAAGAGCCTAAGAACCCAAGGTTAAATTGAAAACTGTTGGATGAATTTTGCTGTCAGAAATTTCAAGACCGCCTAGTATTTACCTTGTCACTTGGTTACTAGTAAACACTCTTATGCAGATCTACATTCAAGAAGTGTGAGGCAAAAGAGAAGTATACAATGCACAATTACATCAGGATAGTAAAAGATCACCAAGAAATGTAATGTTGGTGCCAAGATTTATACTGAATGAAATAAGGAAAGGCTTGGTGTGAAAGGAAATAAAGGGATTGGTGATTGGGGGTTGGGGCAGGCTAGCACACAGAACTTATCCTGCAACTCCAGAAAGGAAAGGAATTTTCTGGTCCTAAAAAGCAACAACAAACCAAATCTTATGCAGATGTAATTCAAAGAAGGGGTCAGGCTCCATCCCAAGTAGGCAGCTAAACTTGGCAGTATTGGACACTTGATTCTGGCTTTAGTTTTAGAGGCTACAATATGAGGCTATGGAATCTTCCTCTGCAGGTAAAGCTACAGAGGCCATGTGTATGACATTGGAGTCTGTGTATGGAGGCCTTGAGAGGCCATTGTGTGAAGTTGTAAAAGTGAAGCCTGGATTGTGTTAGAGACTCCAGGATATTGGAGATGCCCAAGAGAGAGGTCTATTGTAGTCAGCAAAGAAGCATGGAAACATTTTAAGCCTTAAAACTTCAGACATAGAGGGACAGGATATGGAGTTTGCCCTGTTGGTGTTCAATCTCGCTTTGGTCTAGTATTGCTGCTCTATATTGAATTCCTTCCTTTTGGAATGGTCTTGAGTATTCTGTGCTATTGTCCTTTAGAAGTATGTAATACATTTATTGATTTTGAGTTTACATGGAGTATGAAATTGCAGTGAATGTCAGAAGAGACCTTGGACTTTTAAATAGTTATGAGACTGAAAGACTATGGGGACATTTAAAGTTGGACTAAATCCATTATGATATTATGATGTGCCCTCAAGCCTGTAGGGGCCAAGAAATAGAATGTGATCAATTGAATGAGAATGGTTCCCATAATGTCATATATTTGGATGATTGTTTCCCAGTTGGTGGAGCTATTTGGGAAGGATTAGAAGGTGTGGCCTTCCTTGGAGCAGGTATGCCACTAATGGGGGCTTTGGGGTTTTAAAAACTCATGTCGTGTCATTTTCACCTCTCTCTCTCCCTCTCCCTCTCCCTCTCCCTCTCCCTCTCCCTCTCCCTCCCCTCTCCCTCTCCCTCTCCCTCTCCCTCTCCCTCTCCCTCTCCCTCTCCCTGTCCCCCTCTCTCCATGCTTGTAGTTCAGATATAAACTTCCAGCTACTGCTTAAGAACCATGTCTTAAGGGTAATGCCTGCATACCTGACTGCTGCCATGCTCCCCACCATGATGGTCATGGACTCTAACATCTTGAAATTGTTACTACAGAATCATCTCTTTCTTCTATAAGTTGCCTTGACCATGGTGTCTTATCATGCCAATAGAAATGTAACTAAGGCAAACGAGGTTGTTACTAGGGTGTATTAGAATAGAATAACAATGAATGGTGGCTGCACAGGTGAATTTTAGTTCACCATGGCACCCTTTATAGCTGAAACTGGTTCCATCCTGTATCTGGTTCTGTAACCAGGGTACAGAGGGGTGAAAATGACAAAGTCCCCAGATGTTTTAATGGTTATGTAGACAGGTATGGAATCTGAAACAGAATACTAGTTAGTAGGAAAGGATTGTTTGCTTGGTGACAAATCTTGTATGATTCACTGGTCACTTGCATAAATTTGGATTATTTTTCCTTTTAGATCCCCATGGGTAATGCAGAATGCATGCTTATGAGCCCACTGAGTGACAGGGACATGTCTTGTTCTCCACAAACCAGTGGTCACAGGGAAGGTAGACAGTTGGAGCTAGAGCTAGAATTAGTGTTGTCTTATGAGGGAAAAATGGGAACCTACAGAGAAGAGATCTCAACATTAGCAGGAAGGAAGGATTAAAAACCAAGCACGAGTGATAAAGCAGGAGTGGGCAGATAGGGGCAGAGAGAAGGACTAGGGAAACAGAGAGAGTGTGGGGAAGTTGGTAAGTGAAAAACAGACATCTCCTTGGCTTAGAGCATTCCTTCCTTCAGGTTTTCATGTGGTAAAGCTATTTGGTAACTTTAGAGAACACGTGCATTATGCTTTATATGTCATATTTATCAGAGAATCAAATGTGTCCAGGACCCAGGTTATGTCGTTCATGCTCCTCGTCTTATCTTGGGAAGTAGTATGATGTTTCCATCCCACAGGTGAGAAATCACAAGCACAGTAATGGCAATTAACTGGCCCAAGATCAAACCAAACATTAGTTGTAATGCAACCCTAAAGAGAAAGACATAGGTGAATAGCTGATGAAGGCAAGGCATCCTGGAACAGGCACATGAGGAGTCTAGAATATTCTAGAACACAGAAATTGTCATTAGAGGAGAAAGTTATGTCCAAGAGTAAGACTGGCTACTCTACCCCTAGGAACTCTGACTGGGTGCCATTGGAGAATACCAGTGCTGCCTTTGCCCCAAAGCTCTTGGAATTTCCCCTACATTGTCTCCTCTACTTCACTTCCATGAACCAACTTGACCTAGAAATAAAGATGCTTGAGGACACGGAAGCCAAAACTCAGAGCTGGGCTGACAGTAAACAGGTTTTTTGTTTTGTTTTGTTTTCGGACTGACAGAGCTAATTGGTGATCCATAACAGAATGTGAAAGTCTACTTTGTTTACAGAATATAGTGGCTCCGTGAGGCATAATGGCACCATCAGAAATGTGTCCTCCTGAATTAATGAGCCCCCTCTCCTCCACATGTTGATAGCGCATATGGAGACACAGCATTTAATTGGGCCCTGTTGCTTTGAAATGTGTGACGGTCTGGTCAGGAGCTAGGCAGAAGCTGATCATTGCTCTTATTTGTGGGACTGAAAAAGAATTTGTATATTATTTGCTTATGCAAACAAAGATAAATAGTTCTGTCTCCGCAAAAATATAACAGTTCTAGAGAACAGAATGATGGTCACATACCTGTATAGAGCATCCTGACTAGAAATAATATTTTAATTCTTTATTTGGATCTCATGTGGCCCCAACTGCCCTTAAACTCTTGTTCCTCTAGCTGCTATGGCTGATATTATATGCATGTGGCTGCTATGCCTGGCCCATGTTTTGACTGTTACTAAAGCAGGATTCAATGACTTGGAGGACAGTAGTTGGTGAAATGGTACTCAGTATTCTTTGTGTTTAAAGTAATTACTTAACACAGAAATTAAGTGGTATATAATCTTAATTTTTTAAAAAAATACCCCATGATCTCCAATGAGTCTCTCATTCTTGTTCTGAGCTGGTGAATTGAATTTTCTTCTTTTTATTCAGTGGGTCCTCAACTGTGTCTGACTTCTTTACTTCTCTCTCTCTCTCTTCTTTTCCTTTTCTTTCTTTTTCAAGGGAAAAACAACTTCCCTATGAGCCAGTATTTAGCAGTCTACTTGATCTGTATATTTTAATGTGCAAGATCCTAAGTAGTAAAATGGAATATATTTCACATTTGTATCAAGATTGCTCATTTCCAAACCACATAATTATCTGATGAACAACTTATTCTTTACACTGATGCAAAGAGTTGAACAAACAGAAACAAATATAAGCACCGGAATTGGGTAACTTGGCCTTCGTTTTTTTCCTTCCCACTCATACCGCTCCGGTTTCACTAAGCAAAAGAGCATAGGTGTAACTCTTACCGCTTGAAGGATCCATAAAGAAGAGGCCTCTGGCAAGGGTATAATACAAGCTAATGGCTCTGTGTGGCACAAAAACCTCAGGCTTAGTTTTATGTCACACAATCAGATAGACACATCCATCTCTGTCTTACAAAGAAGTATAAATCCTCTACTAGCTGTAACATTTAAGTAGAGCCACTGGCCCGTTGGTTTGCCACTCCACCTCTCCATCGTATATCATCGATGGAAGAGTGCACGACCTGATCACCTGTTGGCATCATATTACTGTGTTCATATCGCAGCTTTCCCTCTGGGTCAGAAGGACGCTGTCTATCAGCTGGTGACTCATGCCCATAGCTTTTTAGATTAACACCTCTAGACTCCGTGATTTCTGTTTGTTTTGAAGTAAATGTACCAATGTAGGATTCTTTGTGTGTGTGTGTGTGTGTGTGTGTGTGTGTGTGTGTGTATGCTTGTATGCTTGGTTTACATAAAGTCCTCTAAGTAAGATTTTTTGCTGCCAGCGCCCACAGTAGGAGTAACAGTAGCAGTTATTTCTTATATGGATTTTAAGGCTCAACATTTGGAAGGAAAACTGTAAATGCCAGTGACTCAGCCTCTAGCCAGGCAGCATAGTCTTGTGCTAAGGGCAAGGGCTTTGTTTACAAAGATCCAGTGCTTTCCAAATGTCTGCAGTATCCTCCCTGTCACTCAGCATCAACTGTCTCCTTAGTCTAATAACTGACAGAAAGGAAGGAAGGTTAAACAGAGAGAGTGGCTTGGGATGTAACTCAGTGGTGGAGTATTCACCCAGAAATGTAAGAGGCCCTAAGTTCAGATTTAAAAATTCAAATCAACGGATTTGAGTCAGGCAGAAATTCAGTATATAGAGAATCAATATCACTGATCCTGCATTAAAGCTCCCTGCGCCAGACCTTATGTTAATAGATATTAATGAACAGTTGTAGAAACCAGAGACACAAAAGGAGGGTATGAAGATACATTGCCATATCTAACTAACCATTGCCTTTGTCATTTCTTCTGCTTTCCAATATGGTGATGGGTAGTTTACCAGGAACCAAGTGTTTTCCTTTATGGTTCTTAATGCCAGATGGAAATCTCCATTTATCTCTGGTTATCACATGCTCAGAAAGAAGTGCTAGGGTTGTGGATGCTACTCAGTGGCAGGATGTTTGCATACCATGCACAGGGCTCTGGGTTTAATCCCTAGCCCCTCTGGTCCTGTCTGATTTTTCTGTCTCTCTCTCCCTGTCTCTCTCATATGCAGAGAACAAAGTGATACAACTCATGTTACTCATAAACGAACACAAAAAATGGATGGGATACAGAATGGCAACAGAAACATGGAGCTTGTGCCTTTTCTTTGACATCAGTGGGGGTGACAAGATCAGGAGTTGAACAGTGTGGCCATGTAAATAAGTCCATCTCTTTCTCCAAATGCCAATGCATATGGAAAATATAAAAAAAGAATTTACCATCCTTCAGAGAGTTGGTAGGAGTTTGGAGAGGAGAGATGATGGAAATTGCTCCATCAATGGGCTGGGGATATAACTCAGTGATTCTGTGTGTTCTTAGCATGCAGATGATGCTCTATTTAAGTCTTAGTATCACAGAAGGGAAAAGAATTGCAGGGAACTGATGCAGGTATCTCAGTTCTGACCCAGCACAACCCACCCTGATCTTACCTGCACTAGGAGTGCCAACTCTTTCAGGAAGCTCAGCCCCCTTGAACAAACTTCTTTTGTCATTACTGATCTGATTTCTTGGCTACTCATTCTTCATAGCTCAGGTACTCTCAACCAGCAGCTGCATGCACTCTTGACATCCACAGCAAAAGGCTTCCTCTGATGCTAAAAACTCAGATTGTAAAAGTCAACCGGGGGGAAAAATGTCCATGCTCCATTCCTCAGCTTTTGGGCACCAGTGATCACATAGTTACAAACTCAACTGGTTTTCTTCTGATCTGTTTGTTCTCTTATATTTGATGTTGTTGACCATGTTCCTTTTGTTGACATTCTCCTTGGTCCACCAGAAGACTACCCTGAGCATTCTGTCCATTTTATCCTGATCTCCCAGCAGATCCTACCTTTCTGGGGTTCCCTTTCTTTAACCAACTTCTGAAATCATATTTTTTATGAAGTTTCTTTTCTTCAACATTTACCCTCTCCCTCTTCCTTTTTCCTCTCTCCCCACCTATATCTTTCTCTCCTGACTTTAGGCCTCTCACTTTTGACCTCTAAGGAGATGTTTTGTAAATCTACTTCTGTGGCTAGAGAGATGGCTCAGTGGTTCAGAACACTGTCTGCTCTTCCAGAGGACCAGAATAGGGGATATGGGGCCTGGGAGTTGGGGTCTTCAAGTCCCAGTAACCACAGGACAACCATTTGTAGCTGAATTTCCAAGAGGATGTAACACCCTCTTCTGGTTTCCACAGGTACTGCACAGATTCAAAGACACGTAGGCAAAGCACACATACATGTTAAATGATAAGAAAATAAATCTTCTTTAAAAAATCTACTACCTCACTTCTGATTTTCTATTCCCCTTTACTCCCTCCAGTCTGACTGTTTGATGGGTAGAGTATACCTAGACCAATAATCTACTGAGGACTTTAATGTATCTGCCACCTTGAACATATAACTCTGACTTACCTCTTCTGTCTTCTCCAACTTAATACCCCAATTCTAGGTTCAAAATACCACGGGTTATCATGGATCCCTTGTGCTGTACCATTTGTCAATAGAACTTTGTTGTATAGCCATAGGAAAAGCCTGTTTGGTCCCCTTCTTCCACTTGACATTATTGTTTTTATTCCAAGAGTAGACATTAGGCTACTGCTATGCATTTGGATCTGGGCCAGGGTGCAGAGGCACAGAAAAGAAAGTCACATGTCTTGTCTTTATGAATCACAGAGTCTAAATGAGGCAGAGCTGTGCAGACAACTGTAATGAACTTTGATCAAAGTTGTAATGGAGATGCTTAAGAACTAACAGAAACAGCAGAATTCCATTTGTAGGAAGACGGGGGAGAAGGTAAGGGCTGGAGATGAAGCTTGAGTGACAAGAAGGGTTTTACCGAATAAGCACTTGAGAGAGTGGGTCTACCAGGAAAAGGTATATAGCAATATGCAGAGATGTCCAAGAAAAATGATTTAGGAGAATATGACATAATTTGATATTTAGAAATCCAAAGTCAGGCTTGTCAGGAGAAAAAGGCAGGATATTTAATGTTATGCTAAGGAGTTCGCCATCTACCCTTCGGTTAGCAGGAAACAATTAAAGGATGTGGAGTTAGAGAGTGCCATGACCTCATTTATGTACCAGAAAGATCACTTTGATCGTCTACAGTGATTGAGTGGAGAGAATAATAGAACAAAAGCTGAAAAATAGCAAGCAGGGGATTTGACTCATCCTGTAAGAGAAGATTGACAATGGAGTTAAGGAAGGGATAGCGCTGAGCTATGAGATAGAAGAATCAGCAAGACTTCGTGAGATAAAACTACAGTTTATCAACAGATGAATGGATAAAGGAAACAGATGCGGTGTGTATAGACACTGGAATACTATTTATCTCTAAAAAACAGATGCACACCTTTCATTGGTGGCCACATGGATGAATGGATGGGCATTATTTGCGGTGCAATAAGCCAACCGTGCAAAGACAAATACCATATGATCTGTCTGGTTTGTGGGATCTAACAAGCTGATCTCTAAGAAGCACAGAATAGATTCGTGATTATCAAAGAGAAGGAAGGATGGATGATGGAAAGATTAGAAAACAGGTACAAAATTGTAGTTCAGAGGAATACTTTCTGGCATTCTATTGCATAGAATGTGACTGTAATATTAAACTGTGCATTTAAAGATAGCTAGATAAGAGAAAGGCTGTCTCCTTCCAGCTCTGGGAAGACTGACAGGTCTGCCCAAGGTCCCAGGGCATGTTGCCACCCCATGGTGGACACAGAAGGCACCTTGGTAAATGGGACAAAATGAGGGATGCTTTAAGGAATAGAAGCAACATAATTTTTCTGTTTGTAATTTAGATTTTAATGTTTTTCTGAAATGGAAGCCATCATCCCTGCCTTCTGGGATTACATACTGGAAGAAGACATCTGTTTACAGAGTTGTTCTGGATGTGCTGTAGAAACTCATGTTTAAATAATTTCAGTTGAACTATGAGGAGGAGCGGCATGGGGATGGATCCCAGTAAACTCTTCCTTTTCTTTCTATTGGAGGGAATCTCTGCTTCAGCACCCTGGGATTTTTGAACTGAATAATCTTTTGTTTTGTAGGGGGCTGGCTGATCATCTTTCAGATGTTGGTCAATCACTCCAATTTCTATTTTAGGACATCATACACCTCCTCCCTCCCTAGTTGCAACAACTCAAAATGCTTCCAGATGTTAACAGATGTCCCCTGTGAGTACAAAATCACTCCTACTGTGGAATCACCACCCTCTACAAGTGCTTCTCGCATCCTAGTACACAGAAAAATCACCAGAGACCCTTATCCTAATGCAGATTCTGGGACAAAGGTGGGTTTCCAACAGATACCTGTGATCTTCAGGCTGCTTCTTCAAGGAGCCCACTTGGAAGAACTTTGAAATCTATACATCCTGGAGTAGTGTGGGAGTGACAGGAGAGGTTACTTGGGCCTCTTCTCTTGTTAACAAGAATGCCCACCAAGCAGGGACCCACCCTACCTCCCATCCCTTTCTTTGCACTGTCAGTTGGGGGCTTTGTAGAGCAGATGGGAGTAAATTAATGAGGCACATTTGAGCTGTGCTGGCAATGCCTTCGAGGTCACACGGAAAGCCTCAGGCATCTAGAGACCAGAAAGGCCTGGAGGAGCTCACACATCAGCTTAGGCAGCTGTGTCTCTGTCCACTGGGTGTAGTTCAGAGGGTACAGCCGCTAATGGGACCAGATGGTCTGAGCCTTGTTTGTGAGCATGGGTCCGCACCCCCTGTCATACTCACACAGTGATTTCCCCATTTGTTCTCTCTCCGGAAACAGAATGGCCATTTTTAAATGAAACAGGACTGGAAGCTTGCTTCTCTGTTTGCATGCCTCCAAGTTCTCAGATGTGAATATGTTCAATCATCGAACTGGCTTCAAAAGTCCTAGCAGCCAGCTTTCTGAGAAACAAGCAAGGTCATGGTGTGGAGCAGAATGGGAAAGAGAAGATGCCCCTCTGGTTCCACTTACTAAATGGGATGCCTAGGCAGCTATCATTCTTAAGAATAAACCAATTCTTCCTGATGATTCCTTGATTTCAAACTTTGCTCTTCACACAGTAGGTGAAACTTGTTATGAAACTTCCCCTCAGAAAGCTAACTGAGTATCATATTCTAGATCTGCACCCAGGACTTGAGAGAAAGCAGAGTCTATGGCCTGGGCCAATTCCGCCTACCCTTATCCCCTGGGTAACAGAGAAGTCTTTTACCATTCCAAGCAGTGTCTTTATCTAATGGGAAACCCAAGCTCTGAAGCCAGGGCCTGATCTCTTTCATTACTTTTATTTGGGCATGTTGAAAATGAAGCCTATTATGCCCCCCCCATACCATGGAGTTCCCAATGTGGTGGTGGTGAGAAACTCTATACTATATACCTCTGGACCCTATATATGCCTGTATATCTTTTAGGGTTAGTGCCAAAGGCTTCATGGCAGTCTTTTCACCAGCTCAGCCTTTCAGTTCTATAGGTCCCTGAGACTGAAATTACACTGGCAATAGGCAACCGTTCTTGACGCACCCTGAAGACTGTTCCTGCCTGTATTGCTGACTGATGTCTGTGGTGAGCATATATCCAACCTTCTTCCTTACACCCTGCTTTATGACTTCCTTAAGTGATCTCCCTGTAGTGCTTGCATAGTTCTTCACTATCCCACCACACCTAATTTGCTCTTCATCACTTCAGGGTTAAGGGTAGATAGGGCAAAATAATAGAATGCATGAAGCCTGAGATTCAATTCCCAGTTCTGCATTGTATGTGTGAACACACACACACACACACACACTCAACAGTTATCATTCTAATACCTTGTGGTTGGAAACTGTTACTGTTCACCAATGCCTTATGAAGCAGGGTAGTGCATTACTAAAGTGCAGTTAGAGCTAGCCCCATGAAGGGGTAGAATAAATCCCCAAAAGTAAGTAAAAAGAAGAAAACCGAAAATACAATCTTTTTTTCCTCCCATAATCCCACCATCTTCTGCTAGGATTGATATCTCGCTGGAAATGGAGGCCAGGACCTATGATCCAGAGAGACAGCTCCCTAGGGCCCAGAGCAGAGACAGGAAGCTGATAGCAGGTCTTTGGGACTGGTCAGTCATAGACATAGGCACAAGGATCAGGATATGTCCCTTTTCATCTCTAAGATGATCTGCATGATGACCAGCAAATGCTCCATGGCACTTTCACTCAGTGTAAGACAGATATGGTGACTACACCATGTTACCCAAGGAGCAACGTGGCAGCAAAGACTAGAGGAGTAACACCACACCAGCTGTTGTTAGCAGACAGACAGGATGTCTGTGCATACATGAACTGGTGGGAAGTTTTTCTGTATGTGGAGAAATTTCTCTATAGACATAAGACCCACAGATGAACTATCGGATATGCTGTTCTCATGTGCTGTAGGGTTGGATTAACGAGCAGACTAACTGCAATCTCCCATCTTCCTTGTTGACATACAACATTTCCCACCCCAGTTGGGTACTTAGAGCCTCAAGCACCAGTCTAGACAGTCTGAATTAGAGATAGCATGCAGTCTGCCCATGTGAAGGCAGCTGCCTTCAGCTAGTCTCCTTGGGACTCTCCGGGATGGTCTGTCTCACTTGCATGAAGCCAGCTCCCAGAGCTGCCATTCAGCAGATGCAAACATCCTACACAATTACTCTCTTCTCAGTTGCAGCAAAGCAGCTTCCTCTATCCACATCACTGGAACATCTTATTTAAAGTTCACACCGAGTAGATGAAGTGTTAATGGCTTAGTCTCTCCTAAATGAACAAGAGAACCGGGAGGCTTTTACTTGATGGCTGACTGCTGCAGACTTTATGCCTATCTGTCTGGCTTCTGCTGGCCCTGGCACTGAATCCTTAGTGAACTGTCAACGGTGCAACATTACTTGTCCATTCAGGACACCAGCCCTGACTCCCAGAACCCAAGTCCCATCGTGTCCCTTTCACATTGCTCAGTGAAGTGCCTGCTGGGTGGGTTGGAGTTTGATGTTATCTAAATACCATAAGAGGACCTGTATAGTAGCAAAAGAATGGCTTACTTGGCTTTCCCAGACAAAGGGAGTTGGAACAGAGAGCAAGTCCTCAAGCCTCATACATACATCATTATGGTTTCTCTGCCAAGAGATGACTGCAGAAAGCCAGCAGGGATACTAGACACATGAGCAACCCTACTGTGGTAAGAGGAGGCCTTGCTCTGGGTGGCTGTTGTACAAGCCACCACTTCATTTTGCCCAGTGGTTGATTACCCTTTCCCATCAAAATACACCCTATTTCTAAAATGGAGTGATTCTCAATGTAGAAGAAATATTTGTCTGTTAAGAAATGCCTAGAAATCATATCCCATGTAGCAACCCTCTTGAGAGTAACTGTTATCCCTTCCTCCTGGTCTATGTGTACCTCTCCCTGTATTTTCAAAGATGTAATCACATTATATATTCATTGTAAACATTTTGTTTACCTAATAGTGCTTTGTGAATCTTTCTCCTAGCATTAAAATATTCTAGAAAATCTCCCAGCAAATGACTGTGGGGCATCCACCCTTTGAATATAGCTTAATTTATTCAGCCATCCTCTTGTTGATCAAATTGAGGTTGGTGTACTTTTCCATTATTATAAATTATGCTGTGATGACAATCACTGCACACAAATCTCTGCTAGGTCTGTAATTATTTCCCTTGGATAAAAGGGAATTCCCTTGCTACGAGTGGAATTACTGAGTCAAAGGGTGTGCATGTTTTAACACTAATAACTCATCTGTCTATTGCCCTAAAGAGATACTGTGTGACTTATCTTCCTTCCTGTCCATATTTCAAATGTTCCCAAGGAAGCTCAGCTCTTTTTTGTAGGAACTTTTTAAAATACATATTAAACAGATTTGCTTTTAAATGAACAACTTTGACAATGTACTTGTAACACAAAATTTACCATCTCAACCACCATAAGGTATGTACTGTCCAATAATGCCTATTCTAATTATCATGGGACAGATCTCCAGGATTTTTTTTTTAATCTTGAAAAACTACAACCTTGTACCCATTAAACAATGACTGTCCTCCTGCTTTCCCCAGGCCCTAGCCACCACCATTCAACTTTATGTCTCTCTATATTAGACTTCTCTGAATAGCCACATGGAATCAATATAGTGTGTCTTTTTTATTGTTTTTAGCTTATTTCATAATGACCATAACGACCTCAACTTTCACCTGTGTTATAGCATGTGACAAGAATCCTGTCCTTTCTAAGACAGAATAATAATCCATCGTCCATGCATACCACATCTTGCTTCTTCACTCATCCATGAATAGATACCTTGGCTACTCCACTCTTTGGCCATTGCAATGTGAACAATGTTATGAACATGCGCTCATGTTTGTGATAATTGTTTCATCTTTTATTGATTATTTTATTTGTTTACATTTCAAATGTCATCCCTCTTCCCACTTTCCCCTCCACATTCTTCTAAAACTATTTTTGTAAAATATGACCTATTATATATTTTTATTTCTTCCTCATTTGGTCTCAGAGTAGGCATCTCTTACCAAAGATTAGGAATATATTCTTTCTCTTCTACCTCTTTTTTCATACTAAAGTTTGGATTGTATAGAACATGGTTTGACTAATATCACATATTGTACTCTTCTACATTGATGAAAAAAAACCAGATCAACTCAAAGTTCCTCAGGTAAAGGAAGCTTGTTCAGTGACATAGAGGCCTCATGAGGTTGAGGAACCAGCAGGGACCATGTATGCTGGCCAGGCATTAGGTCTCTCTCTCTCTCTCTCTCTCTCTCTCTCTCTCTCTCTCTCTCCCCCTCCACCCCCTCCCCCCACTTTCCTCCTTGGTCCAAGGTTTTTGGCCTTCACATGCTCTATAAATTCACAGGCTTGTGAATTTCAGATGACATTGAAGTGTCTTAGCAGAGACCCTGGTGTTATATACCACTTAACATGCACAATACTTAAACTCTTAGTTTGAAATCTTGAGGGAAAAATAAGATGATGTTTAACATAATTCAAGGCTCATTTTCCCTTGTGTCTGTTTGATTTTTATGGCCTAATCAATCACCTCTAATCCATTTCTCTATCTTTGGCCTCAGTGATATCTTTATTCTATCTTCATTCCTTAAGCTTACTAACATCTCTCTCCTGGCTTTTCTGCTTTGTTCTATTTACCTATTTTTGCACCCTTACCACTCTGTATTTTATAATACAGTCTCCCTGGTGCAAGACCTGATTACATTCTCTTCCAAATGGCTTACTTCTTTATGCCATTCGGGCATTTGTTTGTTTGTTTGTTTTGTTTTTTTCATCAACTTAAAAGACTATTATTCTCTATGTGAGAGTGTTTGGTGAGTATGAATGTTCATCATGAGTGTGCAGTGGTCAGAAGTGAATGTCAAATCCCTTGGGACTGGAGTTCCAGGTAGTCGTGAACCTCCATTTGGGTGCTGGAACTGAGCACTGGTTCTGTCAGAACAGCCAGTCCTCTTAACTGCAGAGTCATCTCTCCGACTTCATTCCACATCAACTTTTGATGGAGTTCTTTTTTTAATCCTTTAGTTCATATACATTGTTTTTATAAGAATTGTTTTGAAACTACATTAGTTTCAAAAAAATCATTAGTTTGAAGGGAAATTATAACTTAGAATATTTTTACTTATTTTTGAATAAAAAGTCATTTTAAAGCTGTTTAAGATCATTTTATTTTATGCGTTTAAATATTTTGCCCACATGTATGCATGTACATATGTATGCATGTATGTATATGCACTACATGCATGCCTGATACATGAGGAGGAGAGAAGAAGGCATCTGATTCCCTGGGAATTTGAAATTAGGAATGGTTGTGAGCCACTTTGATGGATGCCAGGAATCAAACTTGGCAACACGTGAGTTAAACTTCTGAGCCGTCTCTCCAACCCTTGACATTTTCTTTATAAAAATAGCATGGGCTCTGAAAACTTGATCCTCTTTGTCATTAAACAAAAGACGTACAAAATTAATCTTCACTCAGAATTTTGCTAAGCAAGTGAACAAAGGAATATTTGATTTAGTTTGGATCCCCGAATACAGGCTTTACAGTGCTGGGGCCTCGAACCCACAGCCTCATGCATGAGAAGCATACCCTCTGCCACTGAGCTCTACCCCTAGCATAATGGCTGTGGAATTCAAAGGGGCTTAGAGAACTGAGATAATTATGTGGGTAGTTTAGGGGGAGGCATCTGCCTGCTGCAGATAAAGAGGCACTGCCATGACTCAGCCTCAGATAGACCGTGAACAAGCCAACTGAAATTGTTAATTAATTAACTCAACGAACATCTGATGATCAGCCTGTGCAGGGTGTTAGGCTACATGCAGGGTGGCTGAGAGGATGAAATTTATTCCTTCTTGTACATCCAGAGTGTGAGACCCAAAGAGCCAGGAAGCAGGATCCCACCACTGCCATGAAGAAGGCTACGCGTTCTGCAGGTATTCACAGAGACCTCTCACAGTCTCTGGATTTGGGGATGTTTTTCTCTCTACCCTTTTAACAGGAACAGACTGTTTGCCATATGTCTTAGCTCCCTGGGGGTTGTCAGCAGTTGCTCCAGCCCAGGCTTTGG
Source organism: Grammomys surdaster (assembly GCF_004785775.1). Taxonomy (NCBI): domain Eukaryota; kingdom Metazoa; phylum Chordata; class Mammalia; order Rodentia; family Muridae; genus Grammomys; species Grammomys surdaster. The sequence goes on along the minus strand of NW_021604783.1, from coordinate 99,792 downwards.
TGTACTTTCACATGCTGTAATCATTCTGCTTTGCACTATTGAGCTCCTGTCTTGGTCTCACATTCTTCTTCCTGGGCCCACTATTTGGAACCTGACCTCTGTCGGCTTCCTGCCTTGTGGCTTCACTAATCTCACTTTCCTGCAATATAGTACATCTTTATTTCTCCTGACGGTCTGAAAAGCCACAGGCTTTGGAGTAAAGCAAGCTTTGCTCAAATCCCCAAGACTTACCTTACTTACTGTGTGGTTTTAGACAAATGATCTAAACTGTGAAGGACTTTACTTTCTTATGTGCCACATGGGGATAATTAATGCATGTGATTTGAGGTGGTTTCAGCATTTCAATTAAATGAGATTTTATATGATGCTCCCAGTCAAGTGCCACAGACAGAGTGATTACCATTTCTTAATATGAGGTCCTTCCCTGTGGATCAGAGGTCTCCTAAACCCAGAGACTTATTACATATTGTCTGGTTTCAGCCCGACTTTATCCTTCACTGAGAACACTTTTTACTTAAGTATTTGAAGGAGTTCTGAGCCTTAAATGCCTTGTCACCCGTTGCTCCGAGTTTCTTGGGAGAATAAATGTCTTCAAGCCAGCTGCTGTGATGAATACTTTCTGCTTCCTGGCTTGTACAGTCCACACTTTCTTGGAGTTTCTCTCTCATGTCTCACCCGAACGTCATCACAGCTACTATGGCTTTATCAGAGGCAGAGCTGGCACCTCGGCTTAAGGCTCCATCATCCTGACATTTCTCCTGCATGGAATCCCTTCTGCCTCTGCCTCTGGTTGGCTTCACTGTGAGCTCTGTTTCTTAAGATTTCTCAGATTCCTGAGCTATTCATTGTCAGGGAATCCAGCTCTCAGTTATCACACCCTAAATCTCTGAGCAGGAGAATGACAAATGTGGACCCTCTGAGCAGGATAGAGCATAGAGCTGCTTTACCCTCACCCAGTTTCCTCTGAACACCATGTTTGATAATTCACTTCCTCTGTCCTGACCCCAGCCCCTGCTAAAGAGGAGGTAAAGATAGGATGGTTCTAAGAGTCTTTGTAGTTTTGATGGCCTGTGGTTTATAAACCTAACTAAAAATAGACATACAGGGAGCTAGACTACTAAGAATATTATAGTTCTCTTCATTTAAATCAAGATTAAGAAGCTACGGAAATATAGAAACATTTTTAATGTAAAATATTAAACCTAAGTATTGAATAGAATATTTACCTATATCTATCATCTATCTGTCCATATATCTCCTTCTTATCAAACCACTAGAAAAAACATTAACAGGACATTTCTATCACTCCATAAGATCCGTCTGTGGCCATATATAATCTACATGTAGGATAATCACTGTTCTGACTTCTGTCATCATCAAATAGCCTTGCCTTTCTTTTGGGCTCCTTTCAAAAGAGCTTTCTTTAGCCACTACATGAATGGGATCTTAGAATGAATGGGTATTATTTTGTATTTGGCTTTTCAGATTAAGAGTCATTTATATTATGATATCTGCTAATACTTTGCACATGAGCAGAACTATATTTTGTACACATGTTGGAATGTATTTATTCAATCTATATTTGTTGAGAACTCTAATATTTCCACTTTCGCTGTTATAAATAAAGCTGTAATAAATATTCTTGTATAAGACTGAACATATACTCATGTTTCTTGGTAAATGCTTTGGTGTGGAATTGCTGTGATCTAGAGCAGGCATATTTTATCTACAACACTTTGCAAAAGGTTTATGATTTTATATTCATACCAGCAGTGTGATAAGACTTCCATTTGCTCTATATCCCCAACAACATTTGGTTTTTCTGTATGTGTAGTAGTATTTCATTTTAGTTAAAAGCATTACAGAAGAGGGTACAGGAGGAGGGTAAAAACCAGAAGCAGTGGATGACTATAAGGAAACATCTGTGGACATAGCAAAGCAGCTGCATGTACGAACCTGTTACAGCACTCACAAGACCTGTGTAAGCACAAGCCAGACCAAGTCCCAGACAGGAAAGGGGGTTGGGTATAAAGTCCTATCCCAAGCCTGATTAAATTTGCAATTATTAGCTTTTGGGAAAGGAAGGGTCTGTTTTCTCTAATGCAGTCCCTTGGTAAGACAGTTACTCTCTAGTGAAAGATTATACACCCAAGAATATTTGATTTGATGCAGCACAGATTGATCCTGGGAGTTTAAAAGGGGGCATCACAACATTGGCTAGAACAGAAAATAACTCAGCAAGAACTGGAGATGATGGATATGACGGGAAAATGTTGTATGTTTGAAACTCTCAAAGAACTAATTTTGGAGAGAGAGTGTATGTTAGTTCCAGGTAGAGGGAATTGCGGATGCAATAGACTGTGAGACAGATCTGAGCAGGGCATGTTGGGAGAGCAGATCTTTTGATGTGCCTTCACTGAGGAATGAGGAAGTTGGTCTAAGTGAGGAAAGGCAGCAGGGCAGTAGCATATATTGAATAGCGTTTTACATTTAGGAATATACAGCCCTGGGAGATTTTGAGAGGCATAGCATGATCTGATGCTCTTCTTTAGGTGATGCCCTTATTTGTTACATGTGTTACATCATGAGCAGATGGCAGTGAGTCCAGCAGAAGTAAAAGGCTTGGTTCAACTATTGTAGGTCAAATGGACACAGCTTGTAGCTTTAACTGGTAGCTGGCTGATGAGGTAGAAGAGAATGGCTATGAGATGAATTTACAGGCAGTCATGGAAGCATTTGTTAACTTCAGGGATTAGGGATCAGAGATAGAGATGATAAGGATCTTGGGTGGAGTGATGCTTATGAGAAAGGCTTTGAGAGAAACTCTTTGGAGACTGGTGAAATGGTGAAGCTTCCTTTTGACTACTGTGAATTGTCTTGGTCTATTTTGTGTTCCTATATCAAAATGCCTGCAGTTGGATAATTTATAAAGACACTTTCTCTTTGTGATTCTAGAGGTTGGGAATCTTGGAATCAAGAGCACAGGCCTGCATCTAGCAAGATGTACCCTGTTAACAAGGCTGAGGGCTCTAAATGGGGAGAGAAGGACCATCATCTTACCGTTGTTATGTGCCAAAGATCCCACTCTGTATATCACTGTACAAATTTAGAGATTAAATTTCCAATGCTTGAGCCTTTGGGGACATATTCAAGACTAAGCAGCTTTCAGAAGAGTATGTTGAAATCCCAGCCTCCATGCCTGGGTGTCTGATCTTACTTATAAACAGGACTTTTGCTGATGTAATTATAGAGGTTCTTAATCCAGTCCCACAAAGGCTTATGCTAACAAGTGGAGAGGTGAACTGAGGGATTTACAAGCACAAAGAGAACTGTGGGGTGGAGAAAGTTACTACCAGGATGGCTTTGGACAAATTTTACTGTGAAGGCTGGCAAAGAAATGAAGCAGTGACTGGGGAGGGAGGCATGGGCTAAAGGGGAAGTTGCATTTAAGATTGTGAGCTGTGGTATGAGTTCCACTGTGGATGAGTTTATTGAGGAGAGAAATGGATGCTTCTAGGAGGAGGGGGATAAGCTGGACATGAAAGGAGATGAATGTTCCACTGCAGCAGGGACAGTGCACTTACCCAAAAAAGCAGGAAAGACAGAGAGAAGATGAATGCAAATACCCTGTAAATAAAAGCCCCTTTCTTCCCACTCGGACTTCTCTAGGGAGGAGAAGGCAAGGTCAGAGGCTGAAGGGTATAAAAAGCAGAAAATGTTGGTGATCTTAGAAACCGGTGTCCTGGTTAGGGTTACTGTTGCTGCGATGAAACAGCATGACCAAAGAGAACGTGAGGAGGAAAGGCTTTATTTGCCTTATGCTTCCATATTGTTTATCATGTATGGAAGTCAGGACAGGTACTCAACATGGGCATGAACCTGGAGGCAGGAGCTGATGCAGAGGCCATGGGGTGTGGGTAGGAGGTAGGGCAGAGGTCCTGCTTCCTAGCTTGCTCCACATGGCTTGGTCAGCCTGCTTTCTTATAGAACCCAGGACTTCCCACCCAGAGCCTCCCACTCAGGTTTGACCTGACCCACAATGATCCAAACCCTATGACATCCATCACTAATTAAGAAAATGCTCTACAGTCTTGCTTTACAGCCCAATCTTATGAAGAACTTTTTTTTTTCTAAATTTTCTCAAATCAAAGAGGAGGTTCCATCCTCTCCAGTGACTCTAGCTTGTGTCAAGTTGACATAAAACTAGTCAGAACGCCAGATTACACTCCATAAAAAGTCGGGGAACTGTATTGTGTAGTGGTGGTGGGCCTTGACTTGTCGTTCTTACCTCTAGAAAATGCCAAAAAGACACAGAGTTGATTGAAAAATACAGGCCTTGACAGATCTAGGCACACCCTTTATCTATACATGCTTTTTTTGTGCATCTATTCATTAAATTCTTTCAGTCATCTAAAGAGAAAATCTGGTAGTTTTCTCTTTCTTTTAAATGTATGGCTGCTGAATTAACTAGAAATTTTAAGTAATTTGTCTCAAATCACAGAACTAATAAGTGGGGCTGAGATTTTAATCCAGATGGTCAGTGTAACCTCCACACCCCGACTCCCACCCCTCACATAGGACCACTCCACTTGTTACCCGACAGTCCTTGGCACTAGGTATCATTTTCCCTTGCCAGACTCACTTGCTTAGATTTGAATGGCAATGACAATTACTTATTGAGTCAACACATCCTGTTAGGGTCTTAAATACTTTATATGAGTTAATTAATTTACCACAAAGTGTGATTAAGTTGTATAACTCATATCCTTTTACAGATCATAGCAATAACTGGCCTGAAGTCCCATGACTCCTCAGTGCAGATGATAGAGCTTTGTCACTGGTGTTTCTGCTGGGCAATTGTGATGGCATGTGGGGTAGGCATGGGTGGTTATCAGCATAGACCAATGCCATTCAGGTGGACAGTGGAAGAAAGGTGCTATGAGTCTAATGGTCCATAACTCAAATTAGTCTCTCCCAGGAGTTTAAATCTATAAAAGCTATAGTTCCTAAGTTGCTCTCTCTGATTTCTGTTCTGTTCTGTTTGCATCAGGATAGTCCCTAATAAGTATTTCAGAAGAGATGGATTGCTACAAATAGAAGCGGATCAGAGAAGGGCCTCTTGAATTGAACCCCAAGACTCTCATATGACCCACTTTTCCGAGGAACTAGAACCAGTAGATGATGTCAAGATAAATGTCCCATGTAAAGATGCCATGTAGATCAAACAATGTCAAATTCTGGTTGCTTCTGAGCAGTGCTCCATCCGCAGAATAGTGGTTCAATCCACACAGCATCTCATGACCAAGCTGAAGGACTCAAGGACATATGGTACTAGGGCAGTCAGGTATGAGACATGACATTGCCTTTTAGCTGAGATATGAACTCTGGATTCAGCATTTTCCTGATCTCTCTTTTCCAAATAATTTCCATGTGCATTTTAGTGAGTTCCTTAAACCATGGAGGGACAAAGAGATATTACCAGTATGAACCTAGTAGCAGGAGTTCCCTGGGTCATTGCAGAAGCTTGAATTCAAAGGATCTTCTTGCATTTCTCCTGGGGCATTTTGAAATGTTGAGTATTCTTCAACAACATCTTCCTGTGGTAGTAGGGACAATAATCACCTTTAGTAAATAAGTATCCTGTGTTTTATATGCATGAATGCATTTACCTTAATCTTTGTCACTGCCTTATGAGGCAGGCACACTCCCATTCACCAAGGAGAATAGCTGAGGCTCGGGGAACATGAGTGCTTTGCCCAGAGCTGCTGAGATGGTGTCAGAACCAGACTGATTTATTGGAAGCCTGTGTTCTTAGTCTCTCTCTGGAGTAAGTTGGCACCTCAAGCTTAGCTTCCCTGGGACCATGGTTAATAGCAAGAGCCCTCAGTGTAGAGAGCCAGGGCATGGATATGAGCCTCTGTCCTAAATCACAGCATAGGCCTTCTGACTTCGATGATTATTTAAGTTCTTCAAGACTACTTCTTCATCTTTAAAATATGGAAAACCAATACAATTTTTTTCTGTAGATAATCAGAGGTGCTCTCTGCCTTAGTATCATGACATGTGGTCTGAATTGAACAAAACAGTGGCAGTTTCTCAGGATCCCTTCACTAATCCTGTTAATTTGGTTTTACTTGTAGGAAGCACAGTAGTTTTGTAGAAACAGATGAAAACAGGTCTTAGTTTCCCTGGAACTATGAAAGTGCTCATCAGCAAGTGGTAACAAGTGGAGTCTCTTCAATTCGCTCAGTTCTTAGGGCTCAGCGGTCTACCCTAACCTCCATGACCTTGCAAAACATTTGGAGTAGTTAAAGAACGAACTGTTCTTCCCGCAGAGTGCTCCTGCATCTTCCGCCTCCTCTGCTGGTCCTCTTCAGGACTGCTCTTGGCCAGAGTCCTGCTTAAGACAATGAGACAGCTCTGGGATTCTGATTGGAGTCAAAGACGGGGATTTGGTTTTGCTGGGCTACCTTCCAAGGGATCACAGCCAGCAAAACTGAAGAGAAAATAACTGAAGAGAAAATAAATGGTGCACTGGGGTCCCCTGGAGTAGAAATAAGCTTTAGTGTCAGTTCCTCCTTCACAAGGCAGGCTGTATGCTCTTAGGGACATTGGGAAGAATGTTGGCCTGGGAAGTCAGAGGCCAGCAGTCATATCTCCATGACTTTGGCCTGCCAACCCCTCCTAATATCATTTTCCTTATCTATCAATACAGAGCCTAAGAGGGTGACCTCAGACACACCTCTAGTTATAGTTCAGCTTCCTCTGAATCTGCCTTCAAGGCAGGAACTAGAGATCATCTCCAATTTTTGAAAGTTGATATTACCACCTCCAAAGGGCTCTCTCACCCTTCTCCTTGGCAAATAGCTAGGAAACACTAAATGTATAACTTGGAAAGTTTTATCTTCAGTGCATATAATTTTCTGTTTTTCTTCTCTTTTCTCTCTACTTTCTAATGCTAAAGATTGAACACAGGGTCTTGCATATGCTAGAGAGATCTATGTCTCCAATGACACAGTGTTAGCAAGTTGTCTGTTCTGACCTTGAACTTGCTTTATAGCTCAAGATGACCTTGAACTTGTCTTCCTCTTGCCTTAATCAGCAGAATAATTGAGATTGTGCTACCACTCTTAGCTAAACTGTGATACATTAACAACTACAATCCTCCCCAAAACACACAATTTATCCTCAAGAATTTATAATATTCAAGACACACTGGTAAAATCTCTTGTTATAGTGAAAGAAGTTGACTTAGCATTTTCCCTCAACCATGTACTTTCTTTGCCTTTTGCCATAGCTTTGAAGTGTGTATAGAAAAAAAATTGTTTTTGTTTATTGGGATTTTGTTTAAAAATTTAAGACATCTATACCAATAAAACTGAAAGCATTTATTTGAATTAAAAGTATGAGAGTTCCTTTCTGAAGGATGCTCCCTTATTGGTTGGTTATCAAGCTGGGTTTTAGCATCTTGGGCTCCCTCTACCCTCACCTTTTCTGGGCTCTTCATTCTTCTATATCTAATGGCATCTTCCCAGGACTGCACTGTAGAGTGAAGAGTTCCATCTTGATGAGGTAGAGTCCACGGCTTTCTGTGACCTTGAGAATGCTCCCTGCTCACTGCTCTAGGCTGACATACTTCTTCTTCTGTCCATGATTGAATCCTGCAATCCAGGGTTGTTCATTCAGAGTCCTCACAGCTGTAGGTACTCACCTCCATGGTGGTGAGGGGACTGATATCTGATCCTGGTCCTTGTTGTCTTCCAAGGCTACACACAGCCTAGGCAGAAGAAAAGACCTCAGACGGAGGTTGTTCACATAGAGATGTTTCATCATGGACACTGCAATACAAGGTCATCATAGACTTGTATGAGCAAATACCTGAATCGTCACATGAAATAAATAGGGCATTTCTAGTAGCTACTTGTTAGAGTTTTAAGCTAGGAATATCCACAGGCAAATAGAGCAGCCATTCTTCAATTTCCTTAGTTAGTATCAGCTTGGAAATCACCTGGTTTGTTTACCAGAAAGTGACTACCTAGGGAAACTTTGTCTCCAGTTCTCCGCCTCTCCCTTATAGAGCAAGATTGAGGTTCATGGGTAATGGAAAGAACTCCAGAGGTCCACTAGGGGAAAGAGGCCTCAGCCTGGATGCCAAAGCTGGGCTCTCAATCTCTTTCTGACTGGGCCTCTTTCTGGTCCAAGATCAGCTTAGAATTCATACAGAGTGAGAGGTCCTCAGGAGCTCCCTGCATGGGAAAGAGAAGAGTGAGCTTAACACAAGAGCACTGGCCATTTATGGAGGGATTATTAGCCCGGAGCATCAGAGGGAGCCCTTGAAATACCTTTTTTTGCATTAAATCCTCATCACCTTTCTGCGAGGTGGGTGTCAGGTTCTGTCATTTACACAAGGAAAAGTGGCTGGCTTCTTGGGCCACCTTCTGTTCATAAAATGCCTTGTATTGGGGACTTTTATTTTTTATTGTTACAGAAGAGGGGAAAACACTGAGCCTAACCCCTCTTCCCAGTTCTCAGATCCTCTATAAATACTGTGAAAAGTAAGCAAAGCACATGCACATGTTTAAAATTTCAAACAGTAAGTTAGTAAAAAAAATCAAACTTAAACATCTCTTTCCTTTCATCCTAAGCCCTCTCAAGGGAATGAATATTGTAAGCAAGTTTATTACCAGAAAAACATGTTACTTGCATAAAACATCATACTTGCAATGGGCCTGCAGATATCCTCTTGGTATAGCTTCTAATTCTTCTTTCTATAAGAGGGATCATATTGAAACTTTGTTTTGTACCACACTGAAGTGGCTTCCTCTACCTCTTTTTCCCTCTCCCCATCTTCCTCCTCTTCATCATTTCCCCATGCTTTGGAAATCATCACAATCAGCACACACTGCTTTGGCTCAATCTTTTGCAAAGTTGTTCCTCACTGGTTAAAAAAAAATGCAATCAACCCTGTACTATTTACTCTGGCTCATATCTTACGGAAAAATGAGAATGCAAGTAGGGGAAATTTCCCAGCAGTTGGATGACAAGCCAAGTAGGTACTGTTCCACAAAGTAACAGGGGCATTTCCACCTTGTTATTGGGTATCATGGAATGCTTAGATTTTTGTGAAATTGATTAGTTTTTTTAAAGGCATACTATACGGTACACATTTTTAATCCCAGGACATAGGAGGTAGATCTCTGTGCATTTGAGAACAGCCTGCTCTATATAACCAGTTCCAGAACAGCCAGGTAGAAAGAACTGGAATAAAAACAAAAAACAAAACAAAATCCAAATCAAAACCAACCAACCAACCAACGAAAAATGTATATCCTATTTTCATTTGCATTTTGTTAATTAAAAGTTAAGTTTTGTTATAATTGTATATATGTCCTCTGGCTTTCTCAGGTGGAGTCAGCTGCCAGTGGGAGCAATTGTCTGTTTTTAGTTGATGTACACCTTTTGCAGTTGGAGTGTCAGTGACATGGTTCAACTGTGTGTAAGACCTTTATCCTGTGCAATGAAGTTTCCCACTGGGGTTTTATATGTGTTCTCTCTGTTGCCTGGGACATATTTTGCTCTGTGTGTGTGTGTGTGTGTGTGTGTGTGTGTGTGTGTGTGTGTGATTGACTGACTCTGGCCCTCCGTGTCCTTTGAGCTGTCTCTCAGCTGCTCAGAGCCCCACTCCATGTGAGCTCTAAGCACATGCTCTGCATTGTAAGCAGGCTCTGAAGCTGGAGAATTCTAGCTCTGTCCCTGGGCGGCTCTCTGGTTTATTCCACCCTCACTTCTCTCACTCCATTTGCGTACTACCTTCACTAGGGCAGCTCTAGGAGCCTTTAGCCCCATTGTTGCTGTAAGGATAATTCTTCAAGTGTTTAAAACTGTGCAGTCTGTTTTACCAACCTTTCCTTGGAGAATGCTAGGATTCCAAAGCTGGCTGAAGATTAGAAACACACGCAACCATAATTTCAGAAATCCTATGGCTTACCTCTTGTTGGCACATTAGTCCCAGCAGGTGCTTATAGGTAGTCTTAAAACTAGAGACTCTTTGTTGTCTTTGTTCTTGAAAACATTGACGATGTATGAAATTCTTGAGGAAGTATAGTTTAACCAATCCAAGCAAATCTGTTAATCATCAAACTGCCTATTCACTGCCTATGCAATACCTGTCTCTCGGTCCCTCTTATCTATCATCCATCTAACCAGTAACCTATCCAGTGCTTATAGTCTTTTTACATCTATCAGCAAATAAAGAAGTTATTTAGAGGTTGTCAGGTCTAAAAGAAACTCCTCAGGACAAATGGCTATCCATAGTGCCTATTAGTATACCACATCTGACATCCCGGCTCTCTCAGCATAGCAAGTACTTATTACACAGTCCTGGCTTTTCTCAGTTCTTCTCCCTACCCTAAACTTCTCTAGATCATGGGCTTTCCTCCCCAGATTCTTATTCCCATATACCCATAGTATTTTGGCCATATATTCTCTTTTATCTTCCTCTCTTCATCCTCTCTCTCTTGTCTCTCTCTCTTTATCTCTTTCTATCTCTCCCATCCTTCCATGACCCAGTCCAATCTGCTGACTATATTCAGTATACTACTTTCTCTCTCTGCTCCAGACTCTTCCTGATGCCTCTGGCTGTACTCTCCCTCATATCTACAATAAAATCTTTCTCCACAAGCATACCTCCGAGCACTTAGGTCCTCAGCTTATATATCGGTGAGAGGTAAGTCAGTGGTAGAGCACTTAGCATGTATAAGGTTTTACATTGCATTGCCAGCACTGAAACTAAAAAAAAAAAAAAAAAAAACCTAACTAAATCAACCAACCAACCAACCAAACATACACACACAAAGAATAGAACTCTAGCTGCACATTGTAGTATAACCTTCAATTATAGCACTGGGGAGTTTGAGGCAGAAAGATCATGACTTTAAGCCATCCTGAGATGCATAGCAAGACTGCATTTTAAACAAATGAACAAACAAATAGAAAAAACAGAATTATTTAATAGTCTAACACACTGCCAGCTTTCCATTGTATGCAACAGAACACAGGATCAATTCCTAATATACTTTCTCAACTACATTTGTGTCCTTACTGCAGAAGTAACTGTTACCTTGAAACGTATATTTAAATTTTTGCTGAATGTCTTTATATTTGTGTAACATTATGCATGGCCATGTCCTCAAACAATATCAAATATTATATTGCATACTTCAAAACTCCTTGTCTATCACGACGCCCTGTTTTTCTCCAGTTTGCTTTGTGTGTTCAGCATTAGAGCTCAGACCATTCATGTTGACATTTGGAGTGTCAGTTTGCTTCCACTTCTTACATTTCATTTTGCACTGCTGCAGAATTATGTTCGATGACTGCTCCCTGGTTTATCATCTCTTCTCTGCATAAGATTGTAGAAGATTGTAGAGCCCCTGCTTGTCTTGATTGCAAACAGTGTTGCATTGAGCATGAACACTCAAAGGCTGGTCTGGTGTAGACAGCTACAAAGTCACTGAGTATGGCTTTTATGGTAGCCGTACTCAAATCTGTCAGCCACTGCCACTGCCACAGGGCTTTTCAAGGCAGCTTTAGCAATTATCCTTGCACTAGGATTCAAGTCAGAATTCCTGGGCATTTATAGGTTTGCCAGTCTACTGGGTGTGAAATGCTGCTTCATTATGGTTTTAATTTGAGTTTCCCTGATTGCTTGTGAGACTGAGCACTACTTTATATGTATTGGCCCACTGGGTTTTCTCCTCTATAAGTTGCCTATTTGTTTTCGGTTTTCTTTGACTGATTTGGCTTGTTTTCCCTTTGATTGCCTTGAAGATATTGATGGTCTCTTGATATTAATATCTGTGTATTTTCTAGCCTTGAAGATAGAGTTTTATGATTGCTTTTGATGTACCACGATTAAAAGTTTTTCAGTAGTTTCTTCTCTGGTTTAAAATTCTACATTCATTGTCCTATATTCTCTTCTAACATTTTTTAGGGTTGATGTGGTATATTTAGGTTCTTAGTCCTTTTTGAATTGATTTTTTTGGTGTATCTTTTTGTATGCATTTAACGGTGGTGGTATATTTTCCCCACTGTCTTATCTATTTAACAACAACAACAAACCCTGGTTGTTTTTGACTAATTTTACTATTCTTTTTTCCTTTAATTATTTCCAGTAAATTTTGAAGTAGGAAAAGGGAACTAGAACAGTTTTATTCTGAAGTATTAACACATTCTGTTAAAGGCCTAACACTAATATTCTGAGAGCTGTATAATATAGATTGTGTATATTAACTCATTTAACCTTCTTGGAGACCCAGGGAATAGATAACATTATTATGTATATTTGGCTTGGCTGGGTTTGAAATGGGGTATCAATTGAGTTCTAGGTGTGCCTCTGCCAGGATGTTTGTCTTGAGAACAAAGGAGGGAGTCCTGACATTTTTTAAAACAAAAACTATATGTATGTATTTATATGTGCATGTGAGTACAGGTGCCTATGGAGGCCAGCGGAGAGTGTAGGATGGCCTAGAGATGAAGGTGGAGGCGGTTGTGAGTGCTGGGAGCCAAACACTGGTCCTCTAAGTATGCCCTTAAACCACTGAGCCATCTTCTCAGTCCCCCCCCACCCACACCCAACATTATTAAGAGAGTGGTTTCAATTCCTATAGATTTCATGTTTTATGAGGTTAGATTGAACTTTTTTTTTCTTAATTTTAAATTGCATTTGTCTTAGTTAAGGTTTCCATTGCTGTGAATAGACACCATGAGCAAGGTGACTCTTATAAAGGACAAGATTTAATTGGGGCTGGCTTACAGGTTCAGAGTTTCATTCCATTATCATGAAAAAAATACAGCAAAGTCTAGGTAGGCATGGTACTGGAGGAGCTGAGAGTTCTACATCATCACCCAAAGGAAGCCAGTAGCAAACTGTTTCCAGGCAGCTAGGAGGAGGGTCTCAAAGCCCAACCCCACAGTGATATGCTTCCTCCAACAAGGCTACACCTACTCCAAAAAGGTTACACCTCCTAATAATGTCACTCCTTGAGGCAAGCATATTCAAACCACCACGGCATCTTATGTCAGGCTTTATTTAGATATTGAACTCTTCTAATAAACAGTTTGAAGACTTGCTTCTTTCTCCAAATCTAAAGACTGAAATCTTCTATCTGCTCAGGAAAACAACAAACAATTAACTTTTAATTATTGCTTCTGAACTGTCCTGCCTGTCCCTCCTCAGGGAGTCTTATTTGAAATGGATTTTGAATCTTAGAGTGTCTGCTGTGTCCTACCACTGTTTATTTCTTTGTCCTTCTCAATTCATGTACAGCTGCAACTCTCCTTGGACATGACATCACCAATTTCCCTCCCAATCCAGTCTGTTGTCCAGGAATGTAGCAGGCACCCATTCTTGATTAGTTTGTTTCTGTCTGAACCAGTTTGTTGTTTATGACTGCTGATATAACTTCATAGATGCAAAGTTCTGTTGAGTCTTATAGAAGTCACTATTTGGATACTATCCCATTTCCCCATCCTATTTTTTGAAGCAGCTCTCCTTTACAGGAAAAAGTCTTTCTAGTCTCTACTTTTCAGAGACAGGAGCACAGCCCAACTTTAGGAGCCTGTCTTGACTTCTCTGCTTTAGTAACTACCTATCTGGGAACAGTTTCCCCTTTGTACTGTCTCTGACTTGTGGCTTCTGAAGAGATTTGGCAAGGAAGTTAATATGGCCTGGGTAGAAACCAAGACAGAACCAAACTTTAGTGTTTTCTAAAAAGATGTCAATAGTTCCAATAAGAGCATGATGGTAGGTAGCACTTGGGGAATAGATGCCATCTCAACAGTCTTCCACCCAGTTGTATTCAGCAGATTGTGACATGCAATGCTCTAAAGCCAAGAGCCACTTTGTTCCTGGTGTGGAGGGTACGATTCTCTGTACTGTGGCATGGAGACTTTTGAGCTTCTTTGCTAGCATACTTCACACAGCCCTTGCTTCCTTCTACTTCTAGCCCTGGTACATTCGTGTTTGTTTCTCTAACTCCAGTTTGCTTAAAGAGAACCTGTTCTCTCTTGTCCTCTGGCCCTGGTAGCTGACATAGGCAGAGATTGGTGGCAGTTTCTACCAGATGGAAAATAGAATGTTTTTTTGAGTGACATATTGTGGAATTGGTGGTACCTGCTCATATCCTTTGCATCAGTCCATCCTCTTGGTACAATATCATCAGGAAAGAGAAGAGATACTGATTCCTCTATTCTGATTGGGCACCTGCGTAGGGACTCTCTTTTTACCAGTCTGTCTTCCCTTGTTTGTGCAGAGGCTTTTTACATTATTCTGGACTTGTCTCTGAAGACTAACCTGTCACTAGTCCCAACAAGATGTGGCTTTTGAGGATTCTGTATCATGTTTCCCCTGACATCTGGATGTTTTTCCTCTTGCTGTGTCCAGACACCTGCCAGAAACAACTTCAAAGGCAAAGTGTTTGATCTAGCTCAGAGTCTAGAGGATTCAGTCCATGGTGGGTAAGGCATGACAGAGTGGATCTGTGCCAGGAAAGAGAGAGCTCTGCTTGATTTCTCCTCTTACCATGTCCAGTATTTCCAGTTGCTCAGCCTATGGCATGGAATGACTCATAGTCAGGATGAGTCTTTCCTATAAGTCTCCTATTTTCTCTGTGGGCACATCCTCACAGTCCCACCCACAGGTGTGCCTCATTAATCTTTAGGGTAATTCTACATATAGTCTAGTTGAGAAATAATTATCATAGTCAAGAACTTATTAGAACTACAGTTATCAGGGGTAACCTTCCACCTAGGAGATTCTGGTGCCCAGTGATGTTCATGCCATCCTGGGGAGTTGGGTGCTTGCTCAAGTTCGAGGACCACTGAGCAAACCAAGGTTGAAGTGGTCCCTGTGCTTTTGATATCAACCGCATAGGACAATTACAGAAAACCACTTTTAGAGATGCCTTTGAAGATTACATAGGAGTTGGGCTGGTAGTATACATCTTTATTTCCAGCACTTGGTAGGCTGATGTGTGAGTCTACAGACTTTAAGGTCAAACTGGGCTCCATAATGAGACCCTGTTTTAAGGCAGAAAAACAAGGAATCTATAGAATTGTTTTCCACATAGCTTTCCAATTTGTTTAACTCAAAATTCTGCAAACTGAATTGACCCCAGAATTCTTCCAACCTCTACAATGCTCCTGGTCATACCTCATTAGCTATCAACACCATTTATTCTTTTTCTCCCATTCAGAATAAATTTCCCTGAACTTGGATGTAGTAGCATTTTCCTGCTTGGATTTCTAATATTTATCTTGGGTTCAGTCTTGGGGAAGAATCATGGCTGCTCTTCTCAGGCCACTGAAATGAGGGTTGCAGAAAGAGTTTGGACTTGGAAGGCAGCACATCTGGGTGGGATGGAAGATGTACTGTTGACTAGCTCTAGGAATATGGGTTTTTATGAGGTGTTGGAAAAACCATATACCCATAATGAAATGAGTGCAGTATTTATAGTTAGATAGGTAATACAAGTACAGACATAGACATCTTTCAGCTTTGGCCTGTTAGCCTCAGTTTTTGCACTGATAAAATTGGAGGTGATATTAAAACAATAAACATAAAAAATGACTTGTAAGCAGTATCGGTTAAAAGGTTAAGAAAGTAGTATTTCCAAAAAATCTGTGAAAACTATAAAGTACTATAAAATGCCATCTATTATTATGCCAAAAGCCATGCTTGCTGAGGGTCTCCATCCCTCTGCCTGGCCTTCAGTAAGTGATGCAGAAGCTTCAGTTCTCTTTCAGACAAGCAGAGCCCCAGAGCACTAGAGTAATGCTTAGTCCTAAGGGACCTTGTTCTTCTGACAGGTAAAAATGATTTGTAAACAGCACAGGCTCTGTTTTATGTTCCATCTTCCTTAGTATTGATTTGTTTATCAAAATTTTTATTTATAAGAAGCACAAAAATAAAGCAGCCCAAATTCTGCAGGATGCATCACAGGTTCTGAATTAATGAGGTCCAAATTTATGAGGGCTCTGGATTGTTTCCTCCTTTCTATGATGGAATATGGGAACAATTGTGCTTGTTATGGAAGAGAGGGTGCTGGTGTGCCTTTGGTTGGTTCCATGTACCTTTTCCATGCCTCCCTTCTACTCTTGAGAAAGATGGCTTGACCAGCTGCTAGCAGCTGTCACACAGCTCGAAATTTGGGCAGAAGTCTTCAGTTCAGCACTGACAGTGCCATAAAGGTATGAATCTTTACAACAGTTCTCCAACAAGAATGTCCCCTGTGGAAAGCTGAAGAGTGAATGATGTAATGTGTTTCAGAGTCAAGGGACTAGTGGCAGGATTCTCTTGTGACTTTGTTATTCCGGAACCAGGTATCCTGAAATAATTACAAGCTCTTGATTCCTATCTTGTGTCTGCTAAATCCACCTATTTAGAATGTTTCTAGTATTCTGATCCATGCCCAGGTTTGGGAACTGGGATTAGAAGGAAAGGACTGGGGCATGCTTCATTTTCCAGAGGAAGAGTTCTGGAGCCCTGAATATAAACAGCTCTTGCAGGGGCCCCAGAAAATGGTCAGTGACCTCCCCTGTTCACAAAAGTCTTCAAATTTGGCTTGTTTCTACTTGTCCTGGGTCAGGCAGTGGATGTCAGCCCTGGCTGTTCACTAGAAACCAAAGGAGCTTGTTTAAAATGCTTCTGATTCACTATTCACTGGACTCCATCTCTCTCTCTCTCTCTCTCTCTCTCCCTCTCTCTCTTTTCTTCCTTCCTTATTGGTTTTTCTATTTATTGACATATCAGATGCCTTCCCCTTTCTGTATTTCCCCTTCCTAGAAACCCCATATTCTATCCCCCCCATCCTTTTTGCTTTTATAGGATTTTAATTACATGCAGGTATTAAGGTCATTTCTAGGTTGAGGAACTAGCAATACAGTAGATGCAAATAGTCAAGGAACAAGCAAGGCACTAAACAAAATTCCATGAACACTCCCGTGATTACTGTTTCTAGGTGCTTATCAGGATGAGCAAAATATCTGAGCCAACTTCCCTGTCCTAGCCCAAAGTCATTTTCATGTCTGAAGCCTAGTTCCTTGTTCTAGCCTAAAATTTAGATTCCTGTCTGAAATTACTTTTGTGTTCTAGCCTAATATTTAGATTTCTGCCTGAAATTATTTCTTTGTTCTAGCCTAAGATTTAGATTCCTATCTGAAATTGCTTCTTTGTTCTAGCCTAATGCCAGATTCCTGTCTGAAGCCCACTTCCTTGTCCTTGGCCCATGTCAAATTCTTGCCAAGCAGTCCCAAAAGCTTTCCGCCTCCCCCCCACACTTTTTATTTCATAAACAAGACTGAGCCTATCTTAGGTTGTTCTGCCAAGAATGCCTTCCTTACCCATAGTGGAATATGCATTATCAAAAGCAATGCACTTCTGTCTTAGGTTGGTAAGGCTCTGTGCAGAATCTTACCTATCCTTGGCTTGCCAGCCTGTTAATTTAATAACTGTGTCTGAGTGATCCATTTTCAGGTTCAAGTCATGTACTTTGGCTGCCAACATATTGATGTTGTTAAAGACAAGCTTTAACGTCATGGGCAGGAATAAAAGTTTTCCCAGGGCAAAAAGAGCTAGCATGATCAAGCTATATATGCCATTCTTGGAGCTTGACCAAAATATAAATACTGACCTCAGGCCATGGGTTATTTTATCAGCAACACTGAACTCTTTCTGAGTTAGAATGTCTTAAGCTTGTCTGTGCATCTGAACTTTTTAGAGTTCCATGTGATTCCCAGTTTACCCTGTGTTGGGTAAATGTCTCCAGAACATGCTTTGCTAAGAGAAGACAATTTTGTTTTGTTGGCATGAGATGCATTTTTTCTAGATGTTTATTTTTGTGTTTACATTAGAGAATTTGGCATTCACTATAGAAATAAATTACAAAATAATAAAAGGTTAAAAAGAGAAATAATTAGCTCTTAGATGACAAGGTACTTACATATTTTCTTTCAAACATTTTCCTATGTGTTTTTTTTTTAATTCACCAGCTTGATACTGCTGTCATCATATTTAATATCTAATTTTCAAAACTTTTTGACTTTATATATTACAAGTTCAGTTTGTAAAGCACACTGTGGCAATAAGACTGCTTAGTGACTTTCCTTCATATCTGTGTGTATGTACTGAGTGTGTTCTTTGGTAGAGTTAATTCTTTACAGTGATTATAATGCCTGTGTTTCAACCACATCATAGAGTCCTATTTGAATGTCAAAAGTATAATATTAACTTCTTCCTCTCTAAATTTCTTCTTTCATGGTCCTTAACCTGCCCTTGCTTTTCCTTACCTCAATGCATATGAAGATGTATATTTCTTACCAGTTAGAGGATTGAGTTTTATTCCATGAAATTGAGAAAGGAAAACAGAAAGATGTTGCCAGTGTTTTATAGCTACCATTTCACCTGCTATCTCAGCTGTTGCTGTGTTTCTTTCTAACTTGCTAGTCTGTGGTCCCACAGGTTGTGTATGATTCATGGATACTCACATGCCTGTGTGCACGTGCACACACACATACATATACATAGAGAGAAGGGGTTGGAGAGAGAGATGAGAGAGAGAGAGAAAGAGAGAGAGAGACAAAGAGAGAGGGAGGAGGAGGAGGAAGAGGAGGAAACGGGGTGCTATTAGACCCATTCCTTCATGCTTTAGAAGAGAAGAAAACAAAGGTAAAAAGCAAAAAGAAAACCATCTAGTAACTGTAGACAAGAACTTGGGCAATACAGAAAAGTAACACTCATGCGCCAGTCTTTCCAAAGTAGCTCTGTATCAGCTGTTTTTAAAATGCTTTTTGAAGACTTTATTAGTTTCCTATTTTTATGTGTCTAGGTGTTTTGCTTACATGTCTTGTCAATGCATCACATGCATGCAGAGGGCACAGAGGCAAGGAGAGGGTGTTGGACCCTCAGAATTACAGATGCTTTAACTTGTCATGAGTTGATCAGTGTGCAACTCTACTGTAAGTTGAGGACCATCTATAAAGCAACATTCTAGTATACTTAGTGGTCACTCTGAAATGCCACAGTCCAACCATGTTTTGCCCTTTCCTCTTCTACTTCCTATGTAGCATTAATCTTTGTCATATATATATATATATATATATATATATATATATATATATATATATTGCTGTGTATATAACATATGTATATATGTCTGTATATATAGCAATATATTCTCAGTAATATATATGTGTATATATTATATTTACTATAATATATATAATATTTTCCTTGACCTTGTGACTTAGCTGCTGGTTTGAACATAAGCTCACCATCATTGTTGGGCAAGATGGAGCTGTTATTGTCTTCTGTATTGCTGTCATGAATGTGTCAGGTAATTCTGCCCATCTTCTTGCAGGGCATTATGGGAAGGATGCTTACCGAAGTGGAGGACCAGATCTCCATAACTTCATCTCATCTGGATTTGTCACATTAGGAAGAGGACATACGAAGGGTACAGTGGAAACCATTTTTTACTAAAATACAGAGGTTGCCTAGGGAACCCCAATCTGAAATGTGAAGATGGTGTAGAGTCCTGAGTCTCACCCAGGATCTGGAATAAGTGGGGTGGTTCCATGGCAGCATGCCCTGGGCACAGAGATGACCAGGTGGTCACATTTATGACTTTAGAGGGCAAAAGACCTCCAAGACACATCCATCCTGCTCTGTACATGATGGGGACACAAATGATGGTGGCTCCCTGTGGGAAGGGACCACAGGCAGCATGGTGAGAAATGCTATCAATGGATGCAGAATTTGTAAAGTGTGTGTTTGCCTCTGGGCTGTTATTCCCTTCCCTTTCAAAAGTCCTATCTTATACCCAATGTCAATGTTCTGTACTGTGAGTTTCTAAGCCAGTGTGTATGTGGACAGCTCCGGCTTCCTTGGTGTGTCTCTGTAAAACTCTGTGATGTGGGCACAAAGGTAGAGGATATTCAGACCTTCAAGCTGCAAGATGAAAGCTAAGCTAGTGTTTCTGCCAAGCTGCTTTACTACCTAGCTGACAGCTTGCAGAGCATCTGTGCAGGGGTATGGAATCCTCCCCGATTCTGTCTTTTGTTTAAATAGTCCTACTAGTGTTGTGAGCATTCTGTCACTGGATCCCTGACTCCTTTGATTACCTTCCCAACACCTGTGTGCTGTTATAGACCAAATGTGAACCCTGTTGTTGGGATGTTCCATTTCTGTCTTCCTTTGAAATATTTGTCTGTTTCAAGTGTGAGTGAACAAGGACTTCACATTTTCTTACCTTCTGTGCTCTTACTTTTTAAATTCCCTGTGATGTGTGTTTATCCTATAGAGAAAACGATAACTGTATCTGTGTATGTATTTTCTGTTGTCTATTTGTGTCTAAATAAAGTTTATTGAGGATACAGGTGGCATTTGTGGCTATTAAGAGTTGAAGCTGTTACAGAATGGGGGATGGGCTACACAGTTGAACACAACCAAACTACCTCATGACACTTATACCAACTCAAACCTGGAGTTACTAGCCCCTACATCTCCACTTAGTGGTAATTACCAATTGCCATGAAACAGAGGCTTTAAAACTCAAAATTTTAGAGCAAAAGAAACACTTATTATCTGCCATGGTTTCTGTGGGTTGGGGATTTGGGAGCTACTGAATTGGGAGGCTCTTGTGTGAATTTTCAGTTACCATGTTAGGCAGAGCAGGATCATCTAAAGTATTGACTTGTGCTGGCACATATAATTTCAAAATGTCATACTTCCATGGTACTATATTGGCAGGAGGGCTCCATCCCTTCCTATCACGCTTTCTCTGTGATCTCCTTGAGTGATTTCATGATGTGTTGGCTGGATATCCCTGGAGTTATTGATTCACAGAAGAAAATGACACAAGCCACAGGGTCTTTTGGTCATACAGAACATGATTTTCACAATATCTTGTACATGTGAGTTCTTTTCAGGACAGGAGATGGATATCCAGAGACAAGAATTATCTGGAAGGTCAGGATATTGGGAACCATTTGGAAGGCTGACTTTCTATTACATATACCTCATGGAGAGAAGTTACAAATCTGCTTTTCAAACAGGATCCAACAACTTATCAAGACTTCCCAACTATGTGGGTTCCCACTCTTATCCCAACCCCTTGAAGGTGGTTCAAGCCATAACACCAAGCAGTGAACTCTTTGTATTGAACAGAAAGCAAATAGGAGGCAAAATACAAGGTATTCTGTGTTATTCAATTTGCACTGGGGAAGCAAAGTCATTTCTTGATAGCATGTAAGAGAATGGCAGTGGAGGAGGGTGCAGAGATGCCCGGGAGGGAGGGAGTTATTCCTGTGAGGGATGAATACTGAGGTCAAGTGGACAGAGACTTGCACCCCAGGAAGGGAAAGGATTGAAATAGAAGCTTTCTTATATATTAGAAATAGGAAGGAAGTGTTTATGGTCATATGAAGCAGAAGAGCTACAAGGCTGTAGGAGGTTTTGGGATTGTTCCAAGGTTACCTGGGAGACATGATGAGAATACCAGAGCTACTGCACAGTAAAGATCTTTCTAGACCCCATGAAGGATTCCTGAATCAATAATTTTCTCTAGGTGTTAGTAGCTAGAGAAGAGACTGGATGTGATCAACATTGATGTCCAGTAAGACACATCATGTGGTCTGAGGCAAGAAACACAAGAAGGAAGCAAGTGCTAAGGATGATGCTGAGGTTTTCAAGCTGAAAAGCCCACAGCCCTTATGTTGAGTTAATAATCTCAGCAACAAAAGAAGTTGCAATGTGTCTCTCCATCAGTTTAAGCCCCAGATATGAGCAAGAGCTGTGGTGTGGCTTTGGATATTCTAGAGATTGCACAAATAACACCCAATTTATCTCTGACTCTCTGAAAAGGGAATGAAGCTGGGATTTGGCTTTAAAATTATTAAAATGCATAGATTTTAGCCAACAGTGATTCTGGGCAAATGGCCTAACAATAATAAGAGTATAGGAGAATACATGGTCAATGAGATGAGAAGGGGATATTATATTACAAGAGGGACATTTGGGAAGGCAGCATGGTGGGAACCACTGCCCATAGACCCAGACTTTGCTGTATTTGTTCTTGGGGGGAAGAAAACAGAAGTATGAGGTTTTCTGTCTGTATCTATCTATAGCTTTGGGTAATGACCAAGGCCAAGGGACTACTTGTGCTATTCAAAGGCTGGAGGAAGGAGAGATGTTAAGGCTGCTTTCTGAGACCCACTTCCATGCTTCAACTGAGAACATGTCCACTAAGCACACTCTTCTATGTCTGAGCTCAGTGCTGTCTCCCTGTAGCTCTTCACCAGGCTCATCCACAAGTTTGGCCCACGTCACTCTGGGACCATGCTGACATCTCCCACCTGTACATTGGTCAAATGCTATAGCAGTTATCTTTTCTGTAAGGATTTAAATCAGATATTTTCTCCTAGAAATAAGAGGTGTGTATACATGGGACTCTGTGGAACCATAGAGTGCCATGCACACGTTGGAATCTAAGCATGAACTCGCAGATCATAAATAGATTATAGCAAGAGACTCATGAGCCATTTGACTGAAAGAATCTAGCTTACACACTTTCACAGTCTCAGGAGCCAGGGGAGTGAGTGGGTTGAACTGTACTAAGGTATTTGAAGGCTGGACTCCAGATAAAGCACAGAACTCAGAAGGCGTCCTAATCTCCATGGCAACAGTAAAGCAGGATGAACAGCAAGAGAGAATGTTCAACCAGCTTGACTGAAAATGGCCTGCGTGGAGCTGGTACTACATAGGACCATTCTGTAATGTGGTTTTCTATGAGGGAGGTGTGTATGGGCCCAAGGATACAGAGCAGGGGGAACTCTTGGGTTCATAACCAATGGTGTTAAGACCCTATGCTGCCACCACTTACTGTCTGATCTGTATACATAGGACAACTTTCATGTATGGTCCATGTGACTAAATACCAAGAATCAGCCATTGGCTGTGAATATTTAGAGATTTTCAAGGTTATTTCACATGATCCTACACAAGGCACAGGATTTTCTCTAAATCCAATGGTTAGAAAAGCACATGCCAATCACATGGTGCTGTTTTATTATAATTGAGTCAATTTCACATGATAAATAGTTGTTAAAACTGATGTATTACAATCAAAGTTACACCTGAACTAATGGAGAATGCTGACTTCATGCAGTGTATCCACCTCCTGATATACCTGCTTTTCAGAAAAAAAAAAAGATATCAGAGAAACAAAACCCACTACAGTACCTTTGAGAGTCTTAGTTGGTTTCTTCTGTTTGCAAGCTCATCCATTTTGCTCAACAGTGGCTATTCTACAAAGCTCTTCATGTGATATAGGCCTGTTAACAAGAATACACCCTACCCTGCAGGAAACTGAAAGGATTCTACCACTCATCTGGCCAGAACTCTGTCCATATCTAGAGCAGTGCCAGCAGCAATTCAACCATGGGAGGCTATGTGAAGATCATGGTTTCCTACATACATTTCCTGATCCACTCAAAGTCTACCTGTGAGTTAATACAACCCTGTTGGTCTTTGTAGCACCTACTTGAGGAAACAGGCTACTTTGCATTGAAGAAGTCAGATTACAGGCTGACCAAGGAAATAGATATCATCCCTCTTTGGCTCAAGTCATTCTGAGAACTGATTAGGTTGAAATGACGCACTGTCTAATATCTTGGCATGATATCTGAACTCTATCACTCACTGTCTTGATTAATGGTGTCCTTGAAACTTAATCTACATTAAGTCCTGACGTAGCAATCTGAGTCCTGGACACATATGTCCCTGGGTTATGCTTATTTGTAGACCTGCCATCATTTGCCCATGTGGCTATCTGGGCCAGGTTTGTAAAATATTCTGTCGGAAATAAGGGGTAGTAGACAGAACAGCCTAAGCATCAGGACATACTGCAAAGGATCCCTGCTTTAGGAAATGTGAATTCGTCCCTCTAAATATGGATACCTGTTTTAGAAGCAGAAAATCTTAGATATTACTAGATTTTCCATGGTCCCCAGTAGTGGGATAGAGAAGGCTGCAGCAACTTTGGAGTGATGTGTTTACTCTTTATTCTATAATATCTATCATTCTGTCTCCTCCAAGACAGGAGGGAGGCTTGCGCAAAGCCTGTTATACCTTGGAGTGCAGTGCTGTCCTCAGTGTCTCTTTGGGAGAGATGAGAGCATCAGGTTCTTCAGATTTGTTTTTCTGGAGGATCTCTCTCCCAACCAATCAGGCGGCTAGTCTCCTGTTTTGTGATTCCTTGCTTCTGCTATGTTTATGTTCTCTTTCCCTGAGCCTTGACTTCAAGAACAGGTTTGTGGCCATTACTACATGGCCTGGGTAGTACTGACCGTGGTGCTGACTGGTCATCCAAGTTGGGAATCTCCCCTGCCATGAGCCAGTCGGCATTTGCCTCCCTAGTCCTCTGCCATGTTCTAACAGCCAAGCAATGTGACTATATCCAAGTCACTGGAGTCTGTGGCCAAGAGAGGATTTCCTTTCTACAAATAGCTGTCTGAATTTCATGGGTGGCCTAGAAGTGGAACACATGTTCCTAGAGCCCCACCCTATGAACCATAGTCATGTTATCCTGGAGCTTGTCCTCTACAACTGCTAATAGCACAGAGAAATAAATAAGCTCCAGGCCTTTCTGCCTAGAGCTATGGACTCCAGGCTCTGTCATATTTCCCTCTAAATTCTGATATAAACTTCCCTAATTAGATGATCAATAATTTTAAAAAAATGGCAGAAAGAAGAGTGTCACTAGAAGAACACATGCTTAAGCCTGTCTCTACTCTTCCTGTGTGGCCTGGACTTCCATTGACATCTATTGGTAAGATAACATCACGCCACCCACTGATATGGGTGATATGGGCTGATATGAAGACTGAAGGAGAAACACATGCACCAGCATACTAAGGACTCAAGTAAGGCCAGCCCTTTCCTATGCTCCCCCCTCAGGTGCTGTAGAGTAACACAAGGGCACCCAATAGGGCATAGGGCATCCCCAGAGCTAATGAGGAGGACAAGTTCTCAGGAGCCAGCACAAACTGACAGGAAACATCGCTTTAAGAAGATTGCAGATCATTTACATACACGTGAAGATTTAAGGAACACCGACACAAAGCAATTTCCCTTTTAAAACTCCTGAGTAAATTCTCCTGAGGGATCTGAAGGTCACATCCATTTCTGAGATTTGTCTGTCATACCAAGTGCATCAGAAGCTAGATTTACCTAGCTGGGAAGGAAGACAATTGTAAAATGAGGAGTACATGGACTGGGACAGGGGATACAGAACTATTTCTTAGTATGACAACATCTTATTCTAGACAGGAAGTGAAAAATGAATTTGAGGCATGAGCAGATGCCTATTTTGTTTATATTCATCTCTAAGTTGAATAAGATGAGCAAAAACTACTGTCAGCATTTGAGAAATTGGATAAGATAATTTCTAGCAAGTAAGGAGAAAGTTCTGTGGGGTGATGAGGGAGGGTGATAGGTGGATGTGGACACTAAGGAACTGCTGGATGGATCTAGGAAATTTTCCTGTGCTGTTCTATGGCAAAGTGACTCTAGGTAACAGTATTGTGCTGCCATCTTTAATGAACTAAAGGAAGGGAATTTGAATATTTAATGGTACAAATATGATAACCATACTGTGACCATTGTACCACATAAACATATATATGTGTGTGTGTGTGTGTATGTTTTCATGTATCAATTAAGAACTTAATTATTTTAAAATATTCTAGATACCACTTCTTCTCAGTCATCCCTTTTCCTTTCTACTCTTAAACAAAAGTATGAAGAAACACAATCACTCAATTAAAGGGGCCTCTATTGTCAGATGACTCCTCCCTGTGAAGTTATGGACATAGCAGTGACATGCAACTCCCTTGGTCACTGCTCCTTCATAGAGAGTGCTCGCCTTTGCATGAATCTATCCTGCAGCAGCCTGGGAAGCAGACTGCTAGAAGGAGTTGAATAAGCTCATGGACCAGTGGTCCATAGAGACTAGTTATAGCCTCTGTTAAAAATGTTTCATCATGCCAGGCTTCAGTTTCCTCTAACTAATGAGAGATTCATGAGACCCTTGTCCTTTGATATTCTGGGATCATTTTGATCGGGCAACTACTGAACATAAAGATGCTTTATTGAGTGAAACAGGGAGCTTTACCTCAGAGGCGACCTGAGAGATGGAACACAGAGTACTCAGAGTGACCTGTTTGCCAACTCTAAAAAATATTGATAAGAAGCCCTTTTCCTTGCAAGCACAGTGACAGATAAGGATAGTGCCCCCAGGGTTAACAGCAGAAGTCCATACTTCAGCCCTTAAGATCCTTCTGCCAACTGTTCTTAAACGTGCAGCCTGGCCTCACAGGGCCCTGAGCTTATGAAGTATTCAGCCCTGGTTTGGACGAATGTTAGCGCTTATGTTCTCCATTGCTTCCCAGTGAATCATTTGTTCTTTTGCCCTGGGGGAGTAATTCTGGGGAAGCATAATGCTTTTCTGGTTTTTCACTAAGAGCAATTGAACGCAGATGCCTGGAATCCATTCAGTGTTAACGTTCAGGGCTACAGCACAGGAGCCAGCTATGCACAGACTGGGGGAGGAGGGCAGATCCTACAGAGGCTTATATGCCTGCTGATGAAGAGGAGGATCCCAGTGAGAACAAAGAACATGACGCCAAATATGTGAGCCACTGGCCCAGAAATAAGTGGAGCTTTAGACTGTCCGGTTCTAAGGAGAAAGGCCCAAGTGGCTAGAGCTGAGGGTCTTTGGCAGACTAGGACCAGAAGATGGCAGCTGGTCAAAGGAGCAGACTCTGCTGTTCACTTTGTGAGTTGACTAGTCCTGGGGAGGCTGCAGTTTTTACTCCTCGGCCCAGATTCTGTTGTTTGCCTCATCCTCATCCTCATTTTCAGGACATCTCATTTAAGAGATCACATTTGTCACGGGGCTGGGAAAGCCAAACTGTAACTACTCAGTGCTTCTTTGTCTCTCTGGTGTTCCCATCCCACCATCAACTTAATCATTCAAGTGAAGCCCTGGATACTTACTGTTCATGATCCTTGTCACCTTTGTCTCCTTGATGGCCAGCTCGCAGTCTATCCCCATTCTGTTCCCGTCTCTTGTCCCTACGCATGTTGTTCCTGCTTAACCTTTCTTACAGTCTACACTTCTCTTGCTTCCTGTCCAGATAACTTGCAGACTCTCTTAAAACATTCTTTAAAGCATCTCCCATATTCTATTCTGTTCTATGCAACCAGAATGATCTTACTCTACGCCACTTTATTATGACTTTACCTTCTTCACCCACTTAGCCCGAAGCTCACATCTATTGTGAATATTAATTTTATAGACTCTCAAAGGCTCTTTATTGGAAACTTCATCCATCATAAAAGTACTGACTGAGTTAAAATCCCTTAAATATCAATATATACACTCTCCTCCTGTCTATCCATGTTCATTGGTTGGCATGAGCCAAAAACAAAACCTCAAGGCCCTGCACTGTCTAGTTTGCTGTCCAAGGTTTTATTGGTATACACACACATGCAAACACTGACTGCCCTTTATGGGCATCCTTCCCCGGGGATATAATAGTCTTACTGGACTGGCAGATCTCTACTCAGAACTCTACTTAAATTTTCCTTTCTTAATCATTTTGTCCTAATTCACTCTGCACTGCTAGGTAATTTATCAATGATAAAGGTTTATTTTGCTCACATTCTTGAGGGGAGAAAGTGTGAAATTGAGAGAGACCATCGGCAAGTAAATTCTTGCACTAAAGACACCACCATCACAATGACAACATCAATCCTCTCTTGAGGATAGAACCATGATATCTGCATGTATAAATTTAATTCGCAATATTTCTATCTTTAATGGCTACAATAATCCACCTTGTTTGGAGTCAGAGAGATGGTTCATTGGTTAAAAGCATTTGCTGCTGTTCTACTAGAACTGGGTGTGATTCCCAGAATGCATATGGTGGCTTATAACCAGCCCCTAACTCCAGTTCCATGTGCTCTAACACCCACTTCTGACCTCTGTGGGAACCAGATATGCACACTGTGTACATACAATACATGCATGCAGAAAACACTCATATATATTAAAAAAATAACAAAAAACAAGAACAACCACCTCCCAAAAATGCCACCCTGCCATTGTTCATATAGCCAGTAGCAGGTTTTTTATGTTGCTATTTAGAAATATTTCCAACATACATGAGAATAATAAATCAATTCTTCATTTGATCACACTTTCTTCATTAATCTTTCAGCTTCTCTATCTCTGTCTCCTTATGTGCAAGTTCACTCATGTA
Organism: Grammomys surdaster; assembly: GCF_004785775.1. Taxonomy (NCBI): domain Eukaryota; kingdom Metazoa; phylum Chordata; class Mammalia; order Rodentia; family Muridae; genus Grammomys; species Grammomys surdaster. Next base: position 71,412 of record NW_021604783.1, on the reverse strand, counting down.
AACATATACACAGAAACATTACATATGTTTGTCTAAGCATATGCAAAATTTTTCTGCACTATCAAAAATAAATTGCAGGTATAATGGCCACTTAGTCCCAAACACTTAAGTGAGTATCCCATAAAATTAACTTTTCTTTTCATAGCCACACTGTAATTATCGGATTCAAAAAAATTGGGACTGATAGGAAGCCTGCACCTAGCTAGTTTTTATACAAATATGTAACTATAGGCAACTTCTTTTCTTTAACCAATCGCACAAGTTATTAGGTTTATTTCAAAATATCTGACTGTGTTTGTTGCTATTTGTAAATTGGGTTCATGCACTATTTATGCTCTGTAACCGATTACATTTGTGTGAATGATTATTGATTCTGTTCATTGTACACTCTGTCTCTCTGGTGATTTCTTTTATTGTGAGAGCTACTTTTATCATTGACATTCTCGGTAGTGTATCATATCATATGCGTACCTAGGCAACTTCTTTACTTTATATCTAAAGAGTATCACTTGTCTGCTGTCATAAGCTTCATGACACCAACAGAGTATCAGAGTGTCGGGTGATAGCAGAACAGAGGGGCACTCTTGCTCTTTGTCTAGTAGGAATGCCCCTAGACTATTTGTAAATTATTCTCCTTAGGAATAAGATAGATAGATAGAAAAGCACATAGTTGGAGAGGACAGGCAGATAGGTAAGCAAATATGCAGTTTTGTACAGAGTCATTAATTTTCATTAAAGAAGTGTTCCTTCACTCCTATTTTATGGGACTTGTAAAAATATTTATCCAAGGTGAGCATTGAATTCTTTTTCTTTAAAGATTTATTTCTCTATTTTATGTTTATGAGTGCACTGTCACTGTCTTCAGACATACAAAATGGGCATTGGATCCCATTACAGATGGTTATGAGCCACCATGTGGTTGCTGGGAACTGAACTCAGGACCTCTGGAGGAGCAGTCAGTGCTCTTAACCACTGAGCCATCTCTCCAGCCCTAAGCATTGAATTCCTTTGAAACCTTTATATTTTTGGAGATAACCATACTTTCTTCCTTAGTTCTATTAACAGTTTATAGATAACAGTGGGTTTACTAACACTGCTTCCATCCATGACTATATAAATGCATATGTCCATTCACACACACACACAGAGACAAACACACACACACACACACACACACACACACACACATATACACACACATTCTGTGCCATTACTTTTCCTCTATAGTTTACTTAGTTGTCTGATGGTTGGGTAAATTTTATTTGCAACATATTGTTTAAGAAGGGCCTATGGGTACAGAATTTCCTACATTCTTGTATTTTAAACTTGTGCTCTATAGACTTGTCATGTGAAGGAAAGTTCATCCAGTAATAAAATTCTAGGATCATACTTCTGATTTTTGCAAGCATTGCACCTTGCCATTACATTGCTTTGTATATATATTTAAAAGTCTGATGGCAGCTTAAGTCTTTTACTCTTGTAAGTTACTGAATCATTTTTCTTTAAGCCTTGAAATTTTTGTTCTGCTTTGGTTCTTGTGATTTGGGTTGTTGTTGTTGTTGTTGTTGTTGTTTTGTTTTGTTTTGTTTTGTTTTATGCCTGTTAGTTTTACTAAGACATTTGCATGTCATCCTTCCTAGGCCAGACATCCAAATCCCACTCTCTGAGCCCTGATCCCTTTATGAGATACCCATAAATAAAGCCTTTTAGCAGTGAACTGCCATTAGGCATAGAAAGAGAGAACACTACCTGCATTTTCTGCCTCAACCCAAACATGGGCTCATATTCCTACCCTCAGAGCTCAGCTGTCTTAAATGAAAGTTCATTGACAGTCGCCTCTAGCTTCCCAGGCTGAAATCACATCACTCTGCATGATTCTGTTGATGCCCATTTCTTATGTCATCCTCATTGCATGTATTCCCCTCCAAAGTATCCTTGAGTTCTTTCACATTGGTCTAGTCACTCAACAGAAGCATTCAGTGACACATTTCTAATTTAATTGAATAGCTTCTTGCCTGAAATTCCTACCAACCCTCGCTTGACTCTCCACTTCCCCACAGCCCATTGCAAATGAATCTTCCTTTAATGGCATTTTCTGTATGTCTGATTTCTGCTTGGAATCCTAGCAGGGCTCCCAGTCTGTTACCTAGGATTATCAGCTTCTCCAACTTCCCAGTCATGCTGATTGTCCTTTCCATTGGTTCAAACCTTCCATTAGTGCCATGCCACTCACTGGGTGCATATATTCTTTCTGCATCCATAAAATCAGACACATTTTCCCTCTACATTTTCAATGACTTTTAATCCTTCACTTACTTCATTTCTCTAGATAAATCTCAGCTCTATTTTTTCCCATGCATTTCAACCTCTAAAGGGTTTCCCATATCTGTAGCCTGGAGCAGTTGTTATACTGGCATGCCAGTCTTTAAAGCATTTGTTGACTTATAACATTACTTAACTGTCTCTGGGTATCCATATGCCGTGTGTTTTTAGTGAGTCTCTGATCCCTTTGATTAAACCAGACTTGGGGCAATAGTACAGAGCAAAGAAACCAGGTCCTACGTGGGGGCCTCTGTATCTAATACATATTTCCAAAGCTGGCACTGGCTTTGTCTCAGTTGGGTAAATGTTTTAACTCTGTAAGTAGCTTTCAGCATATTTAATGGAAAGTTCAGAATAAAATCACCTTGGGCTCAAGTTTATGTGGTGGAGCTCTATAGTCATCAAACAGCCCATGGTGAGATACAGCAATATAAAAAATCGGCAAATCCTAGCAAAGGTCTTCTTTTTTCCCCCCATCCAATACAAATTTTGCTGTACAGTTGAATAATCCTTTGAAGCCATTTTGTTTCATGTATGGCCTGAGAAATCTAGACCATTTGGGGCTACAGCATCAAGTAGCTGCCTGGAGCTAGCATCCTCTTTGTTGATACAGTAGAGGAAGAAGAAACATGGACACTGCTTCTTGAAAACATGCACCCTGAACTGTCATCTCACATCAGCTCTCATGAGTAGCTGCAGATCATATATCATGCAGAGCACTGAGGAGAAGGCAGAATACAGCCTGTCAAGGAACTGCAATGCTTTCACTATTCTAGGAGGAGAGGACCATAATCTCCAGTGGTGAGCTCAAGTGATGCTCATAGCTTAGAATTTGAATGTCCAGATTGTTTTCTCTTGTATACAAAATATACTATCCCACACTAAACACTAAATACCAAATATCATGGTATAGAGTTTAGAATCTCTGATCAGCGAGGGATGCATGGCATCTTCTATATCTGGTCTACAAGGTCTCTTCTTCATACCCCTACAACTTTATAATTATGAGAAACAGAACACATGCTCCCTTTCCGTATAGACACACACACACACACACTACAGAAGAAAAGGAAGAGAAGAGAAGAGAAGAGAAGAGAAGAGAAGAGAAGAGAAGAGAAGAGAAGAGAAGAGAAGAGAAGAGAAG
>NW_021604783.1:59494-67936 GCF_004785775.1 Grammomys surdaster | reverse complement strand
AGAGAAGAGAAGAGAAGAGAAGAGAAGAGAAGAGAAGAGAAGAGAAGGGGAAAAAAGAAACAGATACTTACTGACCATTGGTCATTCGCAATTTTGAAATTGCTACGATCAGACGTTGTTGGTGTCTGACAATATCAATGGAGAAATTTCCTTGATTCAGTCTTTCTCAGGGATAGGGCTTCCTTGCCTGTTGGGTTCCATGGTCCTTGGCTCTACAAGTGTTCTCTAAAAAGCTTTCTGTTTCCCCTACTTCTCTCAGTCATATGTGAAATGACTAGATATTCCATGGCTTCCTCAGTTTCCCCTAGAGAATTATAGGTTCTGTCTTCTTTGACATCCTTAAGAGTCTGAGAGCTCCTGTTCCTTTGTTACAGCAACTGTTCAGTTATGAAGTTTCTCTCCTTTTTTGATTCTAATCTATTCTACATGCTAGTAAATATGCACATATCTAGCCCTCAGAACTCCTACCACCTCCTTCCCCACTTCATGGGAAGTGTTCTAAGTCTGTTGCCCTCAGGCCCTTTGTACTAAGTCACCTTACCCAATGAAAATGCATCTTCTTAGTGTAGCTGTGGAAGAGTAGCATAGGAAAGGATTCTTAAGTGTTTCCGTTTTTTGTGATGTCCATCTCAATGCCATTGACTAAAGAAAGTCATATGGGCCTGACACACAAGTCAAGCAAGCAAAGTAAGGTATGGACATGTTCATTGGAATAGAAAGAAGATGCAGAGACAGCATGGTCACTGAATACTATAGAGTGCTTCAATTCTAAGCAGACTCTTGAGTTTCCAATTGTGAGGGACAATCCAGCAGATTATAGCAAAACAACCAGCAATGGTGTTGACCAGAAGGTTATAGAAAGTATGGCTTCTCTCTTCAGGCCTAGGATAGACCAACAGCCAGTCAACACACACTCTAGAAAGATTCTGGTCCTCTTCAACTGCACTGATCTTGTTACCTTGAAACAACTCCCATAGAAGGAATATGGGGTGGGAACTAGCTCCCATGAGTTTTTGGAATCCACACAAGAAAGTCTCTGCAAGAGCACTTCTTGTAGTGTCTGTGTTGATATAGTGATAAGAGTCCCTAAGACCACAGGAAACAGCAGTGTTGAATGGCACACAATCATTAGTGAGACCCACTCTTGAGAGCCCAGTTCACTAGAATAATTCAACATGCTGGGTAGCAATTGGCTTGTTGATTGAAAGTGCAAAAGCCATCAGGGAGCATGCTGGAGTCTGAGCAGGACGTTGTACTCCATCACTTCACAAGGATGCAAGCAGTAAGAGCCAGGGAACCTCAGCTCCTTTCTGGGTTTTGAAATGGTCACACCCAGAGCACAGTAACACTGTTGGCCTTGCTGTTGATAAGATGGTTCTGTGAGAGAAAATTTCAAGGCTCAAGGATCTATCCATACAGGGCCTGGAAACACTCCAGATGAGTGAGCCTGGCCTAGTTGTGAAGCCTGCCACACGAGTGGGAGTGGATGTGAATAGGGGTGGGCATGAGTGTGAGTGGGCATCGGGTGACTGAGACAGGTGCTCATGCTCAGCCTGTCTCTTCTTCCTTTTGATTAATTGGTTTCTCCTTTGTTTTATGGAACTTGACAAGCGGTGGTTGTGGCTTTTCGTGGTTGACTACCCCCGGAGTACATAATTACAGAGGAGATTTTTAAAAGCAACAATGAAAACATTTGCTAAATATTTTCTCAGTCCGCTCCCTCCCTCAGTAATTGGAAGCAGACAAAAAAAAAAAAAATTGGATGGTATTCCCAGAGGCTCCTTGTCAATCAACCCTAGAGTCCCCGGCAGGTCCTCCTGGGGCCACTCCAGAACACAGTCTGGAAGCCAACAGGGGATGGAAATCAGAGGAGGGTAAGCTCTCAACTTCCCAGGCCATACTCCAGGCACACAGAGAGCTCTCTTTACTGCTTTTTCACTTCTGAACACAGGGCCTAAGGTATTTGCCAAGAACCACATAGGACATTATATACCTTAATTAAAGAGGTAGTTTTTCTGTAAAAATAAAAAAAAAATAGAAAATATCATGTAACTTCTAGGGAGCTGAAAGTTGGTCTCGGCAGTAGCTCTGGAACCAGGTGAGGCTGAGCCTGGTGCCATTGCTCCGTTGAGTAAAAGGATCATTGCAAGGGGAGTAGCATGCTTTTCCTTATCCATTCATCTGTTGTGTACATTTGACCCTGGAAGAGGCTTGCAAAGTGTGTTAGTGAGAATCTATGGGATGGAGAATGACAGTGTGGATGAGAGTGGCATGAGGAGGAAGTCAGTGTTGGGATTCCCATCTGTGTATCCCAGCACCAGGGGGCCCCAGCAACCTCTTAAGGGAAGACTAGACACTTTCTGGCCGTGGCTAACTGCCATGACTATTCGTGTTTGGCTGTCTCCCTCATTTGCCATCTCACTCCTCAGAAAGCCCTGGAACCTTCTACTAATTGTCGACCAGATGGGGAAGGTCAGTGAGGTGGATGAATCATGGAGCTCCTTGAGCTGGCTAGACATTTTTATAAGCAGAGAGATGCCAAACACATGCCCTCTGCCTCCCTCCTTCCCATACATGAAAAACAAAGACATTAAAACTCTTTGACTGTTGCATTTTTTTTTTGCTAGAAGACCATATTGAAATTATGACTCATTTTATTATGCAGGTACCACTCATGTCCCAGTGTACTTTCTATTACTATATCAAATGTATGAGACCAGTTAACTTATTAAGCAAAGAGGTCTATCCTAGCTCAGAGTTCTGGAGGTTAGGAAATCCATATGGTGCTAGTGTCTGCTGGCATTTAGTATGAGCCTCTTTGCTAGAACCTGATGTCACAGTGGTTATCACAAGGTGAAATAGATAAAACAAGCCAGAAAAGGGGGATGGGAAGAGGAAGAGAGAGGTTACTTTTAGAACCATTTTCTGGCTTAACTCAATAATCCTGTGGTGATCTATGAGGGCAAAACCCACATGGCACAGTTACCTTGCAAAAGTCCCACCTTTTAAATGTCAACCTAAGACTTTGAGGTTATGATTCCAACACATGGGTATGGGGGACCATGTTCAGACCCCCTCATCTGCACCTCGACCTCTCTCCTCTTCTACCAGGGGCCTGCATAGCTTTCCAATAAAAGGTCTTCTCTAAGTAGAGCTCCTTTGTATGAGGTGGACCCTCTGCCTTTCCCCAGATACACTTACTATGCAATAGAAAAACAGCAACAGTTAGTTAGCCCAGATGATCGTGGGACTCTGCTGAAATTACAAGCATGCACCACCACACCAGCTAGGATAATGGAATATGATTACAAATGTATATCAGACTCATCAGCACTTTAGAAGATATGTACATTAAAGACCCTACTCAATATTGCCTGGATCATAATCTGCAGTGCCAACTGGGAATCCATCTTTAATAAGCTTCCTATGTGATTCTGATGCATAACTGTGGTTTCGTCAAATGGTTGTGTCTATCTGAATCAGCTGAAGATGTTAAAATAGATTCTGGTGGGTAAAATGATTACTGAGCAAGTGTGAGTATCCAAGATCGGGTCCCCAACACCAAAATAATAGTCAGTCCCAATGGCACATGCACCTGTAAGCCCAGCACTGGAGTGTGGTGACAGGTCCTGGAGGCTTGCTCTATAGCCATCCTAGATGAAGTGGTGAGTTCGAAGTTCAGTGAGAGACCCCAGTTTCAAAAGAACAGTGAGAAGGAGTTGAGGCAGACATTCAGTATTGACCTCTGACCTCTGTACATGCCAGTTAGGGTAAGGACTCCTACACACTACACATCACACACACACACACACACACACACACACACACACACACACACATCCCTCTGTACATGCCAGTTAGGGTAAGGACTCCTACATATCACACACACACCTCTGTACATGCCAGTTAGGGTAAGGATTCCTACACATCACACACACACACACACACACACACACACACACACACACCAGGCAGATTCTGACCCAAAAGGAGTCATGCCATTTCCACTCAGCTTCTGGTCCACAAACAAATATTAGGTAGCAAAAGCATAGAGTAAGGAGGTTTGAGAATTCTCTGCTCTGGGCTTGTAACCCCAATCAGCTACACCACAGTTCTGGAGGTGTGGCTCAGACATGAGTCAGATGGAAAGCTCCCCAGATGATAGCATTGTTTAGCTCCCCAAAAGAATCATTGATCTAGGAGCTGTTTTCACAGGGCTGGGGCTGGGACCCATTGCTCAGCTCCTATCCCAACCATAGCCCTACCACCTACTTTCCAAAGTCTGTCTTCCAGGCAGCTGGGCACCGCATACATTTTCCAGGCATATAGGCAGTGCATATTATTGTCACAGAAGAGCTCATTGAAACCTGTTTCCATAGATAACCAATCGTGGTATCAGCAGTCTGTACTTCACTCTATTCCTTTTGCACAGAAAATTAATTCTCAATTGTTGGTTATGGCTTCTTGGCTTCTCTTCTCTCATGGGGCAATCTACATAGCATATTTGTACCATTGCATCGTCAGGAATACATAGCCACACTGCACATATGAAGTAAGCCTCCCACTTGCCCAGGCCCTTCATCTTTCCCATCATTTTATACTTCTCAGTCTTTGAAGAACCCTGAGAAAGGAATGCTTTGCCTCACTGCAGCTTCCAGTCCCTTCAGTGTTATCAAATAACTCTGAACTTTTTATATACAACATAACTTGGAATGTCCTCATGTACATTGTGGCCAGACTGGCTCTTACTTGCCTTTTGGCTCATCCTCTCTCACCTTTCTTCTCAGGCCAAGAGAGGAAATACAATTATAGGGCACTCCTGTACATTCTAAGGGAATGCCTTCACTGGCCCTTAATGCACTGTGCAGTGTGATTGATTTTCTATTCTGCCTTTCCTGCTTGACTGTGAGCTCCTCTTCCATAGGAACAAATGCCTCAACCACTTCTCAGTCTGCATCCTGATGCTTCAGTCTGAGCTCAGCCCAGACACTCAAATAACACTCATTGAAGTCATTAACTGTCCTTCTCCTTTTATTCCCTGCCTCTGTGACTTCTCTTAGGTATTATACATGCATACAGAAAACAAAGTTTTAGTACAGATCATTTAGCACCGACTGGTATACTCGCTTAAACCACTCCATACCTACGAAAAGATGGTTGGGATTCCCCGCTACTCCCCAGTCCTTCCAAAAGCCTGACAATCACTCTGTGTGTAAACAGGCTCTGGTGACTGGTTCTAATCAAAGTCATTAGGGTGGTTATAGAACGATCGTGCTGCCATATGTAGATCATTATGGCAGAAGTTTCAATGTTGGACATTAGCCAATTTAAATAACATTAGCGTGAGGGATTTGTGAAGAACTAGAGAAAAAGTACAGTACAATATTTGATCATAAATAGTAATGACAGACACTTAACTAGCATGTTCTGTGTTTACTCTCTTAGTACTTCACATATATCAACTTATCTACTCAGCAGTGCAGCCCACAGAGTTCAGAACTGTTAGTATCTGATTTGAATAGGTGAAGAAGCCAAGGCTCAGAACTGAAACTTACTTAAGATGACAGCTAGTCAGTAATGGTGTCACTACTGGGACCAAGGAGACCAGCCCTGACAGGGTTATGGTTTTTACCATACTGCTACACAACACTGGAAAATACATTTCTCCAAAGAAACATTAACCACATTTCTCACTAGGACTTTTCATATTCCCAGTAGCCAATGTATTAATAAAATAGTTCATGTGTTAACGAACAACAGACCAAACTTGATCCTTGGATATAGGCTGTCATTTCAGGATTCTCAGTTGTTATAATGGCAAACTTCAAAGGTTAAGTATATCCACTTCCATTTCCTTTGTAATCATTTTGAAACACACACACACACATGCACGTGCATACACACATGCACACACATGCATACAAATCTTGCTTCCTTATGACATTTATGAAGGGACTTTCAAGGGACAGCTGCCTACAAAACCTCAATAAGATAATTTGGATTGAGAATACCTTTGTCTCATTTCTGGCATTTCATTTGCCTCTGGAGACAATACTGAAGTACTGAAATGGGGGGAGTCAGCTTCTGAGTCGAAAACACATCTACCAAAGACTTTACTCTCAGTTGTTACTTGATGATTGAGGCTATCCTGTGTCCTCCAGTGTGAGATTCCAGTTTTTTGCTGGAATACAACTAGAGAGATGGAGCCTCGAACTCAGAAATCTGCCTGCCTCTGCCTCCCAAGTGCTGGGATTAAATGCATGTGCCACCACTGGCCGGCTCACTTTTTCCAAGATACAGACCATAAACAAATGGAATATGCTATGCCTGGATCAGGAAGATACACTGTCTTCTTCTATCTCCATGGGAACAGCTGGAAACTAGTGTGAGTACTGACCTTCTCTGGCTCTGATTCTTTTTTAAATAAAAATATATTTTACTTATTTGTTGAAAATTTCATACATTTATACAATGCATTATTTTTCACTTTTCAAATAGTTTGTATCCATCTTGAGTTGTCACATATACTACTATAATGGATTTGAGGTAGGACAGCCTATAAAATTCCATGCCAGTATAGAAACTTCCTGATCACATGTTAGATCTAAACTATGGGCAGTTTTATACTGAATTTTGCTGACTACAGGTACATTATTGAATGTGTTTTGATCGTATCTGTTCACCCAACATTACTTCCAGACTTTTCTTTGAAAGGGAGGGAAAGGTATGACATCATTTCATACCTTTTCAGTCCTTATATTACATGGAAAATCACTAAAACTTAGTTTAAAACATAATGTTTGGTCTGGGGAAATGGCTCAGTGGGTAAGGGCACCTACGCTGTGGGTATTAGGACATAAATTCAAATCCTCAGCAGCCACATTAAACACTGGCATGACTGCACAAACCTGTAACGTCAGCATTGATGGTGGAGGGTGGGGAGATAGATGGTTCTAAAAGCTTTATTGTATTTAATTATTTTTTACAGCTAGCTTAGCTTCCAGTTCACTGAGGCATCCTGATCTTAAGACCATAAGGTAAAGAGCATCTCCCACCAATCCTGTTCTGGCTTCTACATGTGTGTGCCAGGTATGCACATATGGACACTCACATATGCATGTATAGAGTTTTGGTCCCAGCACTCCTGTAACAAACATGGTATCATTCTCCAATACTGTGGAGGGCAGAGACAGGACTGCTGACCCTTGCTAGCTTCTAGCCTAGTTTTTAAAAAATGTGCGCCTCAGGTTCAGGGAGAGATTTTTGCCTTACAGGGATGAAGCAGGGAGTGATAAGGAAAAAGGACAGTGCCCACCTCTGACCTCAGTGCACAATGGTAGGGCTCTCTGAAGAGGCATACATACAGCCACCACATGCACATACAGTACATACACAATCCGGATGAAGCAAGGAGTGATAAGGAAAAAGGACAGTGCCCACCTCTGACCTCAGTGCACAATGGTAGGACTCTCTGAAGAGGCATACATACAGCCACCACATGCACATACAGTACATACACAATCCCACCTTGTGCACACACTCTCATAAATACATATCACATACACACATTTAAATTTTTAAAAGAAATGTAGGCAGTACTTTTTTGTTCAGTGTTTTTTCTTGTTTTCCCTTTATTGAAAATATATTCTTTTCTCAAACATTATATCCTTATTGTAGTTTCCCCTCTCTCTACTTCCCCTAAGCTCCTCCCTACTTTGCCCCAAGCTTAAGTTCCTCCCTACTTTCCCTAAGCTTCTCCTTACTTCCTCCAAGTTCCTCCCTACTTCCCCTTGCCTCTGGATTTATTCCCTTTTCTGTCTCGAATTAGAAAAGGACAGGCTTCTAAGAGATAACAATGAAGTATGACAAAATAAAATATGGTAAGATAAAGCAAAAATCATCACTACAAAATTGGACATGACAACACAACTGGAGGAAAAGAAGGACCTGCCTTAGGATCAAAGACCTGCTTGTTCTCCCACTGAGAAGTCCCATAAAAACACTAAGATCAAGCTACAGTCCACAGGCAGAGGATCTGGTCCAGACCCATGTAGGCCCCGTCCTTGCTGCTTCAGTCTCTGTGACCTCATATGTACCTAGATAGTTGATTTAGAGGGCTACTCTGGTTTTTTTATTCTTTCTGCCTCTCCCCCTTCTGAAGGGTTTCCTGAGCTCTGAAGGGAGGGATTTGATAGAGATATCACATTTAGACTCTTTCTGTGAAATGTCTGGCTGTGCATCTTTGTATCTGTTCCTATCTGCTGATAGAGGAAGCTTCTTTGATGACTGGATAAGCAGAATATCAATGGGAGTCATTTTATTGAATATATATATGTATATATATATATATATATATATATACACACACACACACATATATGTATGTATCTATATCATCTATCTATCTATCTATCTATCTATCTATCTATCTATCTATCTATC
>NW_021604783.1:45444-59484 GCF_004785775.1 Grammomys surdaster | reverse complement strand
ATCTATCTATCTATCTATCTATCTATCTATCTATCTATCTATCTATCTATCTATCCATACAGTTCAGTTGTTTGGTTTTACCCTAGGTCTTTGGGCTATTTAGTCTTTGCTTCTTTGTTACCCTTACAGTGATAGGTATGGATTCTATCTCATGGAGTGAGACTTAAGTCAAATCAGACATTAGTTGACAAAACTTGTTCCTCCATCACCCTAGCATATTTTGTAGTCAGGAAAGATTGTGGGCCAAAGGTTTTGTGGATTGTTGGTGTTTAGTTTCCTCTTTTGGTAGCCTGCAGAGTACTTTCCTGTACCGAAGACACTAGAACATAGGGGTATGAGCCCATGTAGGCACAAGCCAGATTTCTCCATGTTCAGTGAGTTGTGTGGGTATTGTCCTTTGCACTTGGTCACCACTATCAGTATGCAGAGTGCAACACATTGTCTTAGCTACAGCCTGGGTTGTTGAGATTTCCATGGGATTCCCCCAGCCAACAATTCAATTGAATGCATCGAAGTCTGACTATTGCAAGCCTCATTTGATGATGAGAGATGGACAGGTGAGACTCCGTATCTCCTGTTACTAGGCAACCTCATTAAAGTCATCTTCATATAATTTAAAAAGTTTCCACAGTACTAGGTTTCCATATCATCCCTTAAATGCCCCTCAATTCTAGCAGTTTCCCCACATTCTCTCCCTCTACCCTATCTTTCCTCCCCCACCCCACCTGATCCTCTTGTCTCAATCATCCCCCAAACAATTTCCCCTTCCCAAGGATATCTATTTGTCCCTCCCCCAGCCCTTCTTCTATATCTATCCTCTCTGGGTCTGTGGACTGTAACTTACTTATCATTTACTTAACAGTTAACATCCACCTATAAGTAAAAATATACATATTTCTTTTTCTAGGTCTAGGTTACCTCACTCAGGATGTTTTTTTTTCTAGTTTTCCATTCAGTTTTTAAAAAGACAGCTGAGAAATAATCCATTGTGTAAATGTACCAAATTTTCTTTGTCTATTCTTTTGTTGAAGGATTAAGTTGTTTCCAATTTCTGGCTATTATCAGCAAACCCACAATGAGCATGATTAAGCAAATAACCTTGTGGTAGGATAGAGCATCCTTTAGGTGTATGCTCAAGAGTGGTATAGATGAATCTTGAAGTAGATCTATTCCCAGCTTTGCGATGAACTGCCATATTGATTTCCAGTGGGATATACAAGTTTGCACTCCCACCAGGAATGGAGGCGTGTTTGCCTTACTCCACATCCTTGTCAGCATGATCTGCCAATTGTGTTGCTAATTTTAGCCATTCTGACAGGTGTAAGATGGAATCTGGAGGTAGTTTTGATTTGGATTTCCCTGATGGCAAAGAGTGTTGAACATTTCTTTAAATATTTCTCAGCCATCTGAGTTTCCTCTATTGAGAAATCTCTGTTTAGATGATACCTCATTTTAAATGGGCTTGCTTGATTTTTGGTATCTATTTTCTTGAATTCTTTATATACTTTGGATATTAGTCCTCTGTTGGATGTGGAGTTGGTAATTAAAACAAAACAAAACAAAACAAAACAAAACAAAAAAGCCCCACCTTTTCCCATTTTGTAGGTAACCAAAACTTTTTCTGAATGGTGGCATCTTTGCCTTAAAGAAGCTTGTCAGTATCATGAGGTCCCATTTATTATTGTTGATCTTAGTGCTTGAGCCACCCATGTTCTGTTCAGAATTATTCTTTTGTACCAATGAGTTCAGTGGTTCAATGAACCACTGTCTAACTGGTTCAGCGTATCTGATTTTATGTTGAGAGCTTGAACTCAAATTTTGTGTAGGGTAATAAGTATGGATAAATTTGCATTCCTATATATGCAGACATCCAGATTTATAAACACTATTTGTTGAAGATGCTGTCTTTTATTGTCCAGTATATATTCTGGCTTCTTTATCAAAAATTAGATGTCCTGTTCCTAATAGTGTGGATTAATGTCTGGGTCTTCAATTTGATTCTATGAATCAACATGTTTCTTTTTATGCCAAAGCTGGCTGGGTTTGTTGTTGTTGTTGTTCTTATTTTTTTGTTTTTGTATTTTTTTTTTACTATAGCTCTATAGTACAACTAACTAGTAAGAATTCCAGCAGTTCTTTTATTATTCAGGATTGTTTTAACTATCTTGTGTTATTTGATTTTTCATATGAAGTTGAGAATTTTTCTTTCAATGTCTGTGAATAATTATGTTTGAATTTTTATGGCAGTTGCATTGAATCTGTAGATTGCTTTTGATAGGATGGTCATTTTCCCATGTTAATATTACAGACCCATGAGCATGGGGGACCTTTTTATCTTGTAACATCTTCTTCCATTTTTAATTCAAAGACTTGAAGTTTTTATCAAATAAGTCTTTCACTTGCTTGGTTTGAGTTACACCAAGATATTTTACATTATTTTAGGCTACTGTTAAAGGTACTATTTTCCTTATTTCTTTCTCAGTCCATTGTCATTTGTATATAGAAGGGCTACTGATTTTTATGACTTTTTATTTTGTATCCAGCTGCTTTGTTGAAAATGTCTATCAGCTATAGGAGTTCCCCAGTGAAACTTTGAGAGTCATACATGTATATTATCATATCATCCTTACATAATGATACTTTGACTTCTTCCTTTCCAATTTGTACTCTCTTTGATATCCTTCAGTTGTCTTATTGCTCCAGCTAAGACTTCAAGTACTATATTGAATAGATATTGAGAGAGTGACAACCCTGTCTTGTTCCTGATTTTAGTGGAATTGCTTTGAGTTTCTCTCCATTTAACTTGATGTTGTAGTCAGCACTTGTAAGGTGGTATTTCTCTAAGTGTGTCCCATACCAGCAGCACAGAATATCTTAGAAACTTGTGGGAAGTGCAAATTCTCAGGCTGGATTTACTGACTCAGAAACTCCGGGGGTGGAGGTCAGCCACACAATTTCTAATTCACCCTCTAAGAGTCTGATGCATGCTGAAATTTGAGATGCCAAGACTTAAAGAACTAAGATATTTGATCAAAGCATGGTAATAATGCTTTCCATGTAATTGGAATCACTGTGAGCAGTTGGCAATGCAAACATAGGGATGTAGATGGTTTGCCATTATAGTGTGGCATCTTCAAATGGTATGTTAGCTTTGCTACCTAGGAATGTAATTCTATACCAACCATAACGTTTCAACCAAATGGTAAGGATCTAGTTGGAAACTGCTGAGAAATAGAAGCTATTGACTTGTTACTGACCCACGAAAATAATTCTGTAGTATGCAAACTGTCATATGCCCGTTGATGAAGGTGGAGGTAGGGGATGTGGCTGGAGTTGGATTATTATTTCAGAGGTTTCCTACTTGGGACCAGCTCAGCTGTCTTCCTTGCTCACAGCTGCTTTACTGAAGTGCTGTTATTAAAACTGTGAGACTCCTGAAAGCTAATTTATCCAACTAACTTTAATCACTCAGGATGAGAAGACACACTGAGAGGCTATGAAGACTGGGGCTCTGGTCAAATGTGAATATTATTGGTTCTGACTGGGGCAACTGAAGAGACTTAGAGAGCCTGTGGAACCCACACAGTGGGATATTTAAAATTGGCTACAGAGATCAAAATACAGAAAAGCTGGAGTGAATTTTTTGTTCTGACCATAAAAATGTATCCTTTCAGAAATAATTAATTTGATAAAATTACTCATTAGATCCAAGCACCATTGTGTCATTACACTTTCAGTGTCTGAAATAACTCGGCTCTTCTCTTTGAAGGAGCCCATGTGCATTTTAGAAGTTACATACCTAACTAGGTCAGATGGTACCTCACTTGCCTTTCTGATATTGTTTTTTTTTTTTTTTCTGGAGAGAACAGCGATTGTAATTATCCTTTCAAAAGAGAAATTAGACATGGGTTCACATGAATAAGAATAAAATAGAAGGTCACTAAATGTTGAGGGACCCTGAGTTCCAGGGTAACTGGAAGCCTCTGTGTGGTTGTTTCTGTGAGTTGATGGGCTGTGTTTGGTTGAGGAACTGTTTTGGGGATCCCTTTCCAATCATATACAGGTAAAGTTACAGAGGCTCTAGAAACACTCCCTGATGTGTGTGCCACTGTTACTTCACCCAGATGGACCATCAGTATGAATTAGCAAGTGAATACCCATATCTTCAGGAAGTTTTTTCTCCTTGATCCAAGGGTACTGAGATGAAAGGTTTCTAGGGAGTTGGAAGCATAGTAATGAACAGCCACCCTCTTGTTTCACTTGACCCTTTATATAAAAGTAGTGAACACTGATAAACTGACCTCTAATAACCATGCCAAGCAATGATATGGAATTATGGTCTGTGAACACTCACCAGTCCATCCATTCATTAGGTCCAGGATTCTCCAACGATCCATTCTTCCAGTCCAGATCTGTGAACAGTTTAGGAATTCATGGAGGTTCCTGGACCTTGTCATAAAGTATCAACCATGAACAGATTAGAAATTTTCAGATAAACTAAATGACAAAAATATAGGGACTGGTCTACCAAATCTGCTTTTAGAAGTAATCTAGGCTGATTTTGTCATATATGAGCATGATCTCAGAAGTACCATCCAAGACACGCCTTGGAAGATCCTAAAGCACTGACAGGTACCAGATTCAACCTAAGGAGGCTCTCCTACTCTCTTTCTCTATAATTCCCCGCCTTCCATATCTTTTAGAACACTGCTAGACTCACTTTGCTGCTTTTGTTCCTTGAGTTTTCAAAATACCCTGTAATTTTCTGATGATAACATAGGGTCCCCAAGCCTGGCAAAAGAGCCTCTTCATCTTGCATGGACGTCACCTGCATATTCACTATAACGTTGCCAAGTATCAAAGATTGCCTCGGAATTATGTTAGTTACATATATATATATATATATATATATATATATATATATATATATCCCACAGGTGAGTTCAAATGGTCTCTAAGATCCCCAGGATACAGTGATTTAAGAAAAAGCGAGCTCCAAGACACTGCCTGGCCCTTCTATTTTCTCTAATTAATGAATGCCTACCAAGCTATGCTTTGCTTTTGGCAAGGGAACATTATTTTGCTTCAGCTTCCTTTTCCCTCAAGGATATTTGAAGAAGATAAGAAAAAGAGTGTGTATCTGCGGCTGCTGCTTATTAACAGCAAGTCGTTGTGTAAGAAATGAGCTTTGAAGATCTTCAGAGCTGAGCTTAAGTATCGTTTCCACTTCATCAGTTCTGAGGCCTTGGGAAAATGATTTTAAGTCTCCAAACTTTAATTTTTTCCATCTTTAATAAGGAACAAATAATAAGACATGGGCTGTAATGAAAGTTATATGACCTATGAGAGCGAAGTGTCTAGTTCAATGATTAACATGTTGTAGGTGTTAAAGTAACAGAAGACTTCTTCCTGTAGAGAATAGGCCGGTCTGGTCTTCTTGAGAATAGACATAGAGAAGCCACAAGATAAAGGTGAAATTTGTTCTTCAAAGACCACAGTTATTTCACAGTATGAGATACAAAATATGATTTCCTTATTAAAATGAACTAAGCTTTGGTTTAATCTTTCTGGTAGTTTTTAATTTTTGAGATAAAGCATGATTGATTTTGAGGAAAGCCTAGACTTCTACCAACTTGCTTTTTGCCTTGATCTCTATATATTTCCTCCATAATCATTATCCTGGGCCCTAGGTATTGTTTGTGCTCCCTTAGGCACACTTCAGGAACAATCCTAAGACACTAGGTAACAGTATTGTGGCCAGTGTGTCAGTATAGTAAGTAGATAGATGATGGCTTAGAGAAAGACACTTTCCAGCAAGTAGAGAAAGGATTACATTGTAGGGAGGAACCGTCTTCTAGAAGTGTCATAAATGAGACAATGGGGAACAAATAGAGGTCAATTGGTCCTCATCTTCTTTCCAATGATGGGACAAACTGTAGTGTATGATACATAGCCACCTGGCTCTCCACAGGCAAAAGCCTGAAGATAGGCACTCGGTGCATTTTTAAACAATTGAGTAATAGAGACAATAAAAATGGAGGAGAAATGAGAAAATGGAGGGTAATTCAGAAGAGGGAGATAAATACAGAAGGTAGAAGGAGGATAAAACAACAATAAGGATGCCTGAAAAAGTCATAATGAATCCCTAAAATACCTCTAATATGTATAAGCCTATATATGTGTGTATATACATAGATTAAATGAAAATTTCCTATCTTTGTTGACAGAGCTCCACCAAGAACTATAGACTAGCTAACAGAAACCCCAACACTAGGCATTGGGAGGCCTTTTTTTGCATTTTTTTTGTCAAGGTTGTACAAGACACTCCCAAAACATTATAGGCTTTTGCTATTGCCTTTGGTTGCTCCTCTCCCCAGAAGTGGGAGGTAAGTCCCTATTAGTGAATACAAGCATGCACTTCAGACACAGGACCCAGAGGCCCCTGAGCTGGAACTTCCCTGAATGCCTCCTTACTAAAGACTAGCTTTCCTGGTGTCAGAAGGCTCCATGAAAGATTCCAGAGAGGGAAGCAGCAAACTACTTAGCTATAATTCTTATAAATTACAACAGCCACCAGCAAGACAGCATAACCCTAGGGTAAAGTAGTGATACACACACCTTGGCAGTAACCAACAACTCTCTAATTGGACTTAGTCTTCATTCAAAGCAAAGGAAATTATGCCTAGTACTAGAAACCTATCCAACTATGAAGGGCTAGTGAAATCATGGAGCTTAGAGGTAGATTGAACACAATCTCTTTACTAAAACAACATAATCCCTAACAACAATCTATACACATTTATTGTTTTACTCACAGACAAGCATAGTCCTCAATCCTCAACAAAGAAACATCTCATATATATATATAAATATATATATCACAACTCCTGCACCTAAGGCTGGGGGACCATTGTGGAAGTGAAGAGAGAAACATTGTAAGATTCAGAGAAATGGGAATTTTATTGTCAGAATTTGTCTTTTTGAATGTCAGAGAAAGTTCCAGGACAGCCAGGACTACACAGAGAAACCCTGTCTTGAAAAAAACAAAAAAATAAAAAATAAAAAAAATAATAAATAAATAAATAAAAGTAGAATGCCAGAGAAACTACACTTATGAAGTCTTATTAATATGGCTGCCCAAAACAAGATAAAGACAACACCAATAAAACATGCTAATGTGGAGTGAGATGGAGGGAAACTCTCATGATGCCTCAATCCTAGACAAAGAGCTACAGGCAACCAAGAAATGCTGAGAGCATGAAAAATACTCTTCCTCAGGAATGAGCACACCAATTGGTTGTCCAATACCAAATATCCCAGAAAACATATACAGATTAGTAAATATTATACAACCTGAACATATTGTATTGATATATTTATGAATATATATGTACATATATATCTATGTTAAGAACATGTGTGCGTGTGCGTGTGCGTGTGTGTGTGTGTGTGTATTCATGCATGCAGTCTATGTAACAATTAGAGAAAAAGAAGCCATGAATTTGAATGAGAGTAAGGGGGCATACGTGAGGGAGGGAAAATTAATGTAATCACATTATAATTTCAAAAAAATAAATGAATTATTTTAAGATGACAGAGTGAATGAATGAGGTCATTCTGATCACACATCTCAGACCATCAGCTCCTTCAGATTTTCCATTCTGCACCTGCCATTGTCAGCCATGACTTGTTTCAGTAGTGATTTCTCTGAGCTATGTCACAGACCATCTCGACACAGCTACCAAGATTTTATCTGACTCATAAACCACAATACAAATGCTGGTCTTTTAGAGTTGCTTGAGGGCCAGAAAGCTCTGGATGTGACATGGTTTAGCTTCCAGTGCTAAGATGTAGTTACCCAGTCAGGAACGGTGAGGATAGAACAGGTAATACCAGCAGATACATATATCAACCTGTGTATTGCTCTACTTATGCTTAACAGATCATCCCATACTGGCATGATGTAACTGTGACTTTACTGACATGGATATGAACAGATAATATGTCCTGGCTGTATGTCTGTACTTGGTGGGCCCAAGTCAGCAGTGTGGAACAGGCCCTGTGAATGGGAACTTGGGCCACAGGCTTACCTGGACTCTAGCTCAGCAGTATTTCCAGATAGCAGAGTCATGCAAAGCTTCTTGGCCTCAGAATCTGTGTGATATCACTTAGTCTCATTTTGTTGACCTAAGCAAGTCTCAAAGTTAGTTTAGCTTCGGAAAAGTGGGAAAATAAGACTCTTCCCTGAGACAGGAGTTGCTGAAAGTCACACCCGGTAGAGATGTATACACAAGGAGGGCTGGAGATGGGCCATAAGTCTACCACATTTCCCCCATGTCCATATGTCTTTCCTCCCTCCTTCCTTCTCTCCCTCCCTCCCTCCCTCCCTTTTTCCATACTGCCTTAACCTCTCCTCCCCTCTTTTTCTACACCTCCTTCCTTCTCTCCTCCACCTTCTCTTTCCCTTTCTCATCCTCTTTTCCTTTCTTCCTGTAAGCTCCACGAGAACCTAAAATAAAGGGAAACGGGAGAAGGCAGCAGGGCAGGCCATTGGAATGAAATGTGTTGCAGTATCTACCATCATCCTTATCCCTCACCAGTGAATTGGCTTAGAAAGTTCTTAGACCAGCCTCCCTATTCTGTAAGCCTGCTGCTTGTGAACTGCCAGTTAGAACTGAAGCCCAGACTTCTTCCCTTCCCATTGGCCAGTAGTCTTTGTGACTCAGACAGCCCTCAGAAAGGCATTGGGTTCCTGTTGAGGCATTGAAGGTGCTTAAGTGACACAGAAAATATGCTTCTTTTCTTCCTTTTGCTTCTCCCTTTCATTGAAATGCCAGTCACCGGGAACTCTTACAAAGCACTCTTGAGCATGGGATGGTTGCTTGGCTTCCCTGGCATTAGCACAGCTCTCCTCAGAAGCACATCTATGACAAGGTATGAAAGGAGGCCTTCAGACATCAGCATGTAATAATAACCGTCCATGAGGAGTTTCCCATAAAAGCCAAACGATTTGTAAATGGTGCCTAGGTAAATACCAGTCTGTGTGCAGAAATGTGCTGGCTATCTTGACATTCCAGTGGCTGTATATATTCTGAGGATAAAGAGGGCACTTAATCATAAAAGAACAAAAACAATAAACTATTCATCTGAAGTTCATAAAATAATAGCATTTATTAAGCACTTTGAAAGCCCAACAATGTGGTAAGTATTTTCATATGACCTCACTTTCACAGAACCTAATAAAGTAAGAGCATTCCCATTTTGGATTCAAGGAAAATGGAGTCACAGATAGGAAAGGTATTGGCACCTGGAATATTAGGATTCAAGTCACCTCTGGGTTTTCAAACCCTGACTCCACCAGAATTCACCACATTCTGTTAAGTTGTAATCCACGTGCAAAATTAATTGGGAATAAACAGAAAATAATTAATGTGTCATAGACATCAGCAGATGATCTTAACTGGGCTGCTGTCCCCGTTTGAGAGCCAAGACAATTGGAACACAGATTAATCTGCAGTTATTCACAGACACTAATAGCCACAGCTTTCCTTAATGAAGTAGAATGTATTACTCAAGCCAGATGATTACTGATAGTTTTAAAAAGTTGTAAACATGATCTTTATTAATGGTGTTGTTCATTAGCTCTGTCATTTATGTATTACTGTATTAAATGGCATTAACTAGCCTGGAATTCATTGCGAGCTTTGCTTTTTCTGATCATTGTTTACTTTTTTTTTTTTTTTTTTTTGGTTTTGGACCACAGGATTTCGGTGTCACCTGTCAGATGGGAATTTCTCAAGATTTTCCTTAGGAGAGCTGATGATTAGCATACTTTGTCAACTTGATTGGATTTGAGTTGCTGAAGTGACTGGTTCAGACAGCCTCTGGGTGTGTCTTTGAGGCTGTTTCCAGGGAGAATTTGATCTCGAAGACTTGGACATGATGAATGGTTTAATCCATAAATGGATTCAAATTTGAGATGGATGACTGGGGAAGGTGGGTTGAAATTGTGCAAAGCAAGCCTGGTGGGGGCATCTCTTAGAGGCCTCTTGCCTTGCCCTCTCCCCTCATTAATGGCCCACTATGCTTTTTATTGGCCATGATGTAATCTGTTCCCTGTGCCTTCCCCACCATGCTGGTCTAAAACAAAGACTAAATAGGTCTTTTCTCAGTTAAGTTGTTTCTGTCAGATATTTGGACAAGGAGTAGAAAACTGACTACCACAGGAGAGTAGAAACCTATGTTATGTGTGGATTGCAGTCATCTTGAACATCTGTAACAAAATGCTATAAATTAGGAGGGTTAGACACCAGAAATTATGTCTAATAGTTCTAGAAGCTGGAAGTCCAAGACACAGTGCCAGCAAACCCAATCTCTGGTGAGGTCAGCTTTCTGGCTTACAGACAGATGATCTTCTTAACTTGTTTGCATCATTTGTAAATGGGGGAAAAGAAGACAGGGGAGGGAGGGGAGGGAGAGGCAGGGAAGGGGGAGGAAAAGAGGAAAGAACAAAGGAAAACAAAAAAGTGGAGGGGAGAAAACAGAGAAGGGTGAAGGCAGTGGGGGGAGAGAAAAAGCACAGAGGAGAGAAAAGAGGGAAGAGAGAGATGAACAGAGAGAGGGGAGCCTCCTTCTCAGATTTCTTGTAAAAGTACCAGTCACATTCATGTGAACTCTCCATAATTTCCTCCCCTAAAACCCACCTCAAATACCATCATGTTGTAGATTTAGTCTTTAACTTGTGAATTTGAGAGATGAGGACATGAACTTTCTATATCTTTAACATGTGTGTGTGTGTGTGTGTGTGTGTGTATACATACATATATATATATATATATATATATTTGCTTGTTTGAAACATACACACACACATGAATGCTTTCAAGAGTCTGATCAGCCTTTCCTTAAACAAACATAATGAATACAGAATACAGTTATGGCCTATATATTATGTATATAGGGATATACATACTATACACACACACATATATAGACATATATACACACACAAATATTTTATATGTAATGTATATATATTTGTATATATATACACATACAGGGATATATATTTTATATATATAATGTATAAATGTATGTGTGAATACACGCACACACACACACACACATGTATAAAACACAGTGGAACACAGTGGTTCTAAAGGTAAAAAGCTCATAATATATAGGCCCCAACTGTATTCTTTGTCTAGGACAAGGCTGGTCAGAGCCTTGAAAGAATACAGTTTGTGCTGTATATTTTCTGAATGTGTTAGTTTGCATTGTTGGCTATACTCACTTAGTAGGGAGATGGACCACACAGTTCAATTGCTTGTCAGTTTGATGGTGCTGTTGTTGCTTGGGCTTCATAATCGTCGACAGAAATGTATGGGCTGCTAATTTCCTTCATGAATGCAATCATGTTAATGTATAGCAAAACTATCTTCTTATCCTTCCAAGTCATTGTCCATTTTGAATGAAAATTGTTTACATTTTAGTGTTTTTATTTTACTTCCTGTGTTGGCTTAGCTAAAAATTAACAAAACATAACTTATATGTTGGCTTTCCAATATCAAAGATCATTCACTATATTCTTTATGCCGCTTACAAAAGCATGGTGTATACCCAGATATATTTAAATATTACTCTCTATTTCTGGTACCAAATTCAACACATAATAAAACTGAACTGGAGAGAATTACACATGGATTGTTTTCCATGTGTAAGTCATGTCCATGTCTGAGTTAAATCTTTCACAACCCTTTAAAGAAAGTGTGCTTTCAATGTTCAAATATAAAATCCACATACTAGAAAAAGCAAACTATTTAAGTCTACACAAGTAATAAAACAGGAGAAATAGGATTTGAACCCCAAATAGCATGATTCTAGAATCCATGCTCTACTTACTGTGAATAAATCAACCAAAGGATGCTGAGAATAAAGCCATGGGAAACCACCACTTGCAAACAAATTTGATTGATAAACTAATGATAACAGGGCGTTTAGGGCTGTCTGTGACTTGGAGGCGGCTCACTTGCCAAGCATGTACACAGTTCTGGCTTCCATCCTCAGATAATTAAACAACAATAATGTTTATAATTATAATAACAATGCTATTACTTTCTTGAGACAGAAGATTCTAAAATGGGGCAGAATCCATTTTTGCTAAACCAAAGATGGTGATTAAGAAACCAATCAGAAGTTATGGATGTGGCTCCGTTAGCAGGGTGCTTACCTAGCATTCACAGAGCTTTGAGTTCAATCCCCAGAACTGTATAAAAACCAGACAGACAGATGGCACATACTCCTATCCAAGCATTCAGAATGTGGAGACAACAGGATCATAATTTCAAGGTCATCTTTAGCCATGTGAGAAGATTGAGGCCAGCCTAGGCTACAGGAGACTCTGAAGAAAGGGAAGCAGGGGAAGAACTTCCTGGTACTTGAGAGGTCAGGGTAGCTGTGAGGATGTGGAGTCTCATCCTATGGGCAATCTTAAGAACGTTCTGCCCTTTCCCCAAGCTCTAAGGATCCAGCATGATTCAAGTATGAAAGGTTAAGATCAATGACTCATCTCTGCGTTCAGCTGCAAAGGGATACAGACACAAGATACAGGGACAGATGTCAGTCTTTCAGACAGCTCCACTTACTGTGTGTGCCCAAGTGAGAGGACAGTGCTCCCCAGCAAAGCAGCCTCTGTGTTTGTGGCAGTGCTAGGCTGGAGCCTAGGGCCATGTTCATGGTAGGCAAGATCTCTACAAATATTGGAACCCTATCCGAATCTGTTCTCTCGGGAC
Organism: Grammomys surdaster; assembly: GCF_004785775.1. Classification (NCBI taxonomy): domain Eukaryota; kingdom Metazoa; phylum Chordata; class Mammalia; order Rodentia; family Muridae; genus Grammomys; species Grammomys surdaster. The sequence goes on along the minus strand of NW_021604783.1, from coordinate 46,693 downwards.
ATGTAAGACAAATTTGCTTGCTCACAATAAATACATTTCTTGGTGCTGCCGGGTGACCAGTTGAACATTCACTTTAGTTGGATGGGAATTGCAGAACCATCCTGGGATTGTGTCAAGTTATGGTTGAGATTCTGGTACAGATGTAGACTCTATGACATCTGGGAGACATAGCCTTACAAATCAATCTTTTGAATTAAGTCACTGTGGATATTGTGGTCAGGGAAGGAAAGCAGCTTCTGAGGGCCTGGGGTTCAGGGAAACAAACCAACTGGCATATAATTCAGAATGTACAACTCTCATCCAAATAAATCCACCTACATTATCATGAGAGAGGAGATCTGAGACAATGCTATGTCTAGTTGAGGGGAGAAGTGACAAAAATTGAGAAACACACATTCTGTGTCTTGTGAGCTGGCATATATGGAGAGTGTGCTATTGTGCCTCTTTCTAAACCTCAACCCTCACAATATGCAAAAGCCTTCCATATGGAGAAATAAGAAAAGCATATCTAGAGTCTCATGATAAAGAGTGACACCTAAGTCACAGTTCTTTATGCTCTGCATTGAATTTTGAAGTCTGTAACTAGCTTGACTGAGTGTGTGATGCATTTCTCCTTGGCTGGAACTCTGCCTTGGTATAGAATCATATGCAGAGAAGGATTTTTATCATGATGGCCCTTTCACCAGATTCGAAGGATTTCCTCTACAGCATCTCTCCCTTTTTCTTTGCCTCGTCCCTTCTTTTCTAGCCTATCTTCCTTCTGTATCACATTAGCTTGATTCTCTTTGCTACTAATTAGTGGCTGTGAGAAGCAATGGCTCTTACTTCAGAATAAGAAGTTATATACCTGAGACTCAGAGTATGGAAAGTGAGGCAAATTTTCAGTTTGCCAGGAGCTGGGCATCAAGAGGCAGAATCTATAGCGTGCCAATTTCTAACAGTACAGTATCTGTTATGTTCCTGGTCACATTTCTTGGGCCTTTTTGTTTCTCTTTGGCTGAGTGAAGAACTGAAGTGTCTAGTATCATCCTCACCCCAAATTCTCCATCCTATTGGCTCAGAGGAGTATATATCCCGGGGCTAAAGATTCTTGCTTTGTCTCTCTGTCTCTGTCTCTCTCTTTTTCTCCCTCCTCCCCTCCTCTCTCCCTACCTTCCTTTTTTATGTTTGTATGTATCTACCTTTCTTTTGTTCATTTACTTATACATACATACATACATACATACATACATACATACATACATACATA
>NW_021604783.1:25911-45434 GCF_004785775.1 Grammomys surdaster | reverse complement strand
ATACATACATACATACATACATACATACATACATACATACATACATACCTGGGATCAGGCGCATAGCAAACTGCAACTTTTCAACCCTAGGATGAACTGAGAGCTTCTAAGCAAGCAGGTATTATCTAGCCACTAAGGAAGACAGGAGGAGCCTAGTAGGTCCTGCTCCACTGATGTGCTCTAAAGACATCCCATACTGAAATGGAGCATAATGATTTATTTCTTATTATGGTGATAAGATGTTTGGCCCATATGTAAAAGGAAGTGATTGACTGCTCTAGCCACCTCACTTCACAAACTGTAGAGTGCTATCTAAATATAAGTTTGTGTTCCTTTCTAAACCTAAATCTCCATGCCTGTATTGACATGAACACACCCCTGATTGAAGCTATTAATCATTTTGCTTAATGAAAGAGATGATATGAAATGAAATACCTCCTGATGACCCCATCCATCTAGCCCTGCTGTCACATTTTGGAATACATAATGGATTTGTTCTTCTCACCCTTGGCTGCTTGTACAGTCCACAGAAATCCGTTCTTTCTTACTTCATTTTACCTGCTACTAATTCCTCTCTGCCTGTTTCCCCATTCCCCTGCTTGCCTGGCTTTCTCCTGTACCAACAGTTGACAGGCTGCCAAGAATGTTAAAGGATGTGATTACATCACAGGGCTCCACAAGAGCAGAGGGCAGGCAAGATGGGGACTGAGGAAAGAACATTGAGATGGTTGTGGAGCTTGTTGAGATAATTAAAGAGTCTCCAAAATCACCATTAATTACATACAATGAGATGTTTAAATCATGGTTGCTGTTTCAGTAGGTGCTATAACTTGAATAGATCATTAGAGTATAAAGGCAGGACTGAAGACTTTCCTGTGTGCATGACTTTCGAAAACCCTGAGCAAAGATTTCTTGAATTATTTTAATATGGCTCATAAATGTCTTTTTCTATAGTTCTTTGCCACATGTGGAAATAAGCATTAAACCAAGCAGCATGTAAATTTAATTAAAGAAATCCGTTGGAAGGAGAGTGTATAGATAATGGAATGACTTTGGTCTAGAGTTCAGATCACCTCCACCTGCTTTCCCAGTGACCTGGAACTGTAATCCCAGCACTTAGTTCTCTCCATTTCAAGGTCATGATCTCAGTTCGATCCCAGACACCATGGCAATTGGTGACAGAGAAACCACAAGCTCTGCCCCGATCCAGTCTGAATGTGTCACTCTGAGACTGTAGTCCATCCCTTTCTACTCATTTGTTCTTATCAGGGCAGCAGAGTTAATGAGGTATCCCCATCTTGGGGGGTGTCTGTTCAGAGGACAATGAGACTAGGTGTATAGAAGGTCCTTGCACACAGCAATTCATGAGGTTTTAATGGGAATTTTAGACTTCTGCTGCTGGGATTTGGTGTTAAAAACTACAGAAACAGTAGTGAAGCAGAAAAATACCACTATCAGAGGCCTCACATAGAGGCTGGATATTCAAAATATGGCTACAATAGAATCCACCCATCCTTGGGTATATATTCAAAGAAATGCTACAAGTATATCAAAGGGATGGCTGCACACTCATATTTATTGCTTCACTATGCACAGTGGTTAAGATATAAAACAACAGATTCCTGCAACAGATGAATAAAGGAAAAGTGATTTGTGTACACAATGAAATATTATTCGCCCATAAAGAAGGATGGAAACGGAGAGACGGGAAATCATATTTTATCAGTATGTGCTGACATATCACACTGAATCCAATGGATACATTGTAATAAAATGTACGCAGGAACCAACATGTCACAAACTACTAGAATTTGAAGTTGGGCATTGCTATTGCCACCTTTTCTGGTCACATCACCGATCCTCAAAGCAGGATGAACAAACAATTCCTAATTAGCCATGTGATGTAACATCATCTGCTTTATGTTGAAGTCCTGGATGAGATCAGTCATTTGGCTAAGATTAGATCATCTGACTACATTCAGGTTGCCAGGACAACCAGGTTGGGGCATATCTGACCCTCTTCTGTTTAAATAATAGGAGGCAAAAAAATTTAACCTTTCTTAGGATTCCTTCTCACATAGGAAGGGCAGGTAGAGAGATCCTGCAGGACCATATGGGTTAAATGAGTTTCTTGAGACTCTGATTTATTACTGTCAAGTCTGAAGCCCATGTGTACTCGATCCAAGTCTCGAGGCCCTTATCATCCTTTCATATGTCTTCATCAGAGGATGCTCAGTCTTTTAAATGCTGCCTCTCCCCCATACATCAACATGGGGACATTCTTATGGCTCTCCTGGTCTGAGGCTTTAAGAGGCTGTGTATCCATGTAACATTTTTCTAGTGATAAAGGACCATGTGGAGAACATTGTTTTCACAATGAAATTTTAGAGAGCTTTAAATTTAAAATGAAGATTACTATCAGGCACATCCTGCAGATTCAGCAGAGAGGCATTGCTGGGAAAGGTAATTTGTTCGGCAAAAAAGGAAAGAGGAAATAACAGCACAGAGGTGGGGAGGGAGGTTCTGGTCCCCAGCAATGGCCACTGTTAAAGTTTATTATGCAGGCCAAACAGTAGGTCATATGGTTCAAGGACTTTAAGGCTATAACAGGAATGTAGGCACTGGCTCCCTTCAGCACTGCCTAGCTCTTGTGCTGTATGTCATTTCCATCAACCACTGCCACTTCGCTTCCACTTGGCACCAAGATACAATGTGACCATGGGGCAGAAGCATAGAGGGTCGGGGGTCTTTTGTGGGCTATCAGCACTGTTGCATGATTAGACATAGAGGACTGGGGAGATGTTTTTGTGTTGAAAGCATGAGGACATGAGTTCAGATCTCTGGGACCCGTGGCCTGGGAGGCAGAGACAGGTGGGTCTCCTGGAGGGGACTAGTTTCTGCTATAGTCTAGCACTAATGCTGAACAAGAGGTTTTAGAGCTAAAGATCAGGGAGTCTGCTGACAATAGCTTACAGAGTTGTAATTTTTCTCTCCTCTTCTTCGCTCCTTCACTCTTCCCATCCTTCTCTCCCACTCCCAATCCCTTCCCCAGCTTCCTCTTTATCTATTGAAAAAATAACAGTAGTTGACATTTATTTCTTTTGCTAAGTTAGCACCACAAACCATTTTTTTTAAATATAAGAATCTTAAATCCTCTTAACCTTGGATATTAGTACAGAACACCTCATCTGTCAGACTTGAGTCTTCCCGTCTGTGCTTGTTGTACCATCCCAGGCCCACTCTGCCTACAGCACCCACCCTCTCAGAGCTGTGTGAAGAAAATGTCTCCAGAACAGTTTTAAGTTTTTCTCACTTATAAGCAAGCGGGCATGAATCTCTCAAGCAAACAGCACTAAGGATCAAAATGTGTCTTTCCTTAGAGCACCTGTACAAAACATGCATTCCTGTTCCAAAGATGTCACTAATGGATAAGCCACACTGTAGCACCTGGAGTTACAAGAATAAAATAAAAGATTTCTTACTAGTGAAATGAATTGTGAGTAACAGTATTGTAATATAGTTCTAGACTGTGATACTGACACAGAACCTGGTATAGCACCTGTTATTACAGGACATACAATTTAAGGTGCAAACATGCCCTGAAGGTTTAAAGTCTAATTTTATATTTCTAGAGAGGTATAGGGAACCATGAAATGAAAATATATCATAAAATCCATCATAAAAATTGATTCTCCAACAGTTACACTCCTAGGATGTGCAGTGGAGGTAAACCAGAACTGTATTAAAAAGGGAAGCCACAGGGTTTCTAACGTAAGTGAGAACACCTGTCAATGGTGGGCCAAACACACCTCATGGCAGTTAAACTTCTGTAAGCTGAAGTTTGTGAAGAAAAAAATGTAACCAGTATATTGAGAATTATTGAAAATATAAATAGAGGCATTTAAGCCAACAAAGAGATTAAAATCTTAATAAACCCAGAAAACGCAACCATGGAGAAGCACAGTAAACAGCTTCTCAATGTGGAAAAAAAAGTAGCGGACAAAAACTCAGTGAGCAGACAAATTAATAGTTCAAACATCCCTGAAGAGAGAACTAGTGAGTTGGAAAAAATGTAGAGGACAGGAGACAACAGCAGTGATGTCACATAAAGACTGCAGTAAGCTAAGAGTGTGCAGTTTGTAGAGTACATGTATCCGACAGCACCCTCAGGAAGAAACGGTGTAAGAACAAGGGAGAAGCAACGCTGTGTAGGTCACGGTATCCTAGCACTGATGAATCTATGGATTCAAGAAACAAAATAACTTCTGGGGTGAGTGTGAAATAATTACCCAGAATATCTAAATAATCCAAATAATCAAAACCCTTCAGAATCATAAAACAAAACAAAACAAGACCAAAAAAACCCACACACTTTTATTTTAGAGCAGATAAAAACTAATCACAAGGGACTTGCCTGGAAAGAATTTGAACTGGAAGTTGGCTTCTCAACACGCATAGTACTGCAGGATGGAGTCATGCCGAGGCAGTAAGAGAGCCATCATACTAGCTGTCTGTAGCTAGCTAAACTATCACCAGTCTCCACAAATCCCAAGACACCACACTGAGTGAGAAAAGCAAGCTCCAATTAGGATGTGCACAGTGCTAATGATGGAAAACCGTGAAGTTCAACACTAAAGCACCTATTATTCAAGTATTGAATATACAAGGTAGTGGGAAGAAAAACACAACCACACTTAAGGCTGTACTTACCACTGTGCCACTGTGTAGAATGGGAATCAGGTGAAAAGCTAGGAAAGGCTGTCAGTCAGGATTCAGGTTCAACTTTTTGCTTTTTAATATAAAAGAAATATACAGGGGAAATGTCAAAAATATTAGCATTTGTTTAACTTAAATAAAAGGTATATAATGTCTGTGATTTTGTGTTTTTATGCATTCTTGGTATAGTTTAAAAGAAAATAATTAAAGAAGTTAATCTAAACTGAGTAGAAAGAATAAAAGAAAGAGTATGGAGGGAGGTTTGCTCAGCATGGTGGGTACTTGAGAGTATTTGGAAAGAAGCCTGAAAGACTCTCACCTTCCTGAAAAAGGAGCATCCATTCTAGTCTGGATGGGATGAGGTGACAAGAGATGTCTAGTGTGACTATGTCCATACCTTTGACCCTAGCAACTATGTGAACACATGTACCAGCTGCCTACCCTCACTCTCAACTTCATTGTCTTTAGTTAGTGGGACCAGGGCCAATGAGAAAGACTCTCCTTTGCACTGTTCTTCAGTTCCCTTGAGCTTTTAGATGACTACATATCTTGCCATAAAAAAATCTTCCCACAAACATGGTAGAAAAGATTCCCCTGCTTCAAGTGACAGAAAATTCCTTCAGATTATCTTAATTACGATGTACTTCTCTTTTTTGCAATATAAAAACTTTCAAACCCAGTCCAGCTTTAAGTTTCATGGGCTTTAGGGTTCTGAACCACCATTCTGTGTTCCAGGTACCTTCATTCTTGATCTCTGTGCTGTGCATTCAGGCATGGTGCTTTCTTCTTCATCATGTGATAAGCCAGGTGGTGGTACTGCTCCAGCCCTTAAATCCTCTTGAGTTTTCTACAGCAATAAGAAAAGCAAAGTCTCTTGCAATCAAGTCTCAGCAAAACCCTCATCGTGTCTCATTAGCTGTGGGAAAGTACTCAGGCCACCATGGAGCCACTCACTGTAGACAAGACCAGGTAATGCACTGATCTGCATGCACTTTGGCCAAGCTCCCAGTGAGCATGCATCAGTCAGCGTTCTGTCACCACAACTTACATAAAGAGATGGTTTACTTTGGCTCATAATTTTGGAAGTTTCAGTCCAAGATTGGCTAGTCCCAATCTTTAGGCATCATGACAGGTTGAATGCTAGAGGTAAACTGTTGACATCACAGGCCATAAGGCAAAAAAAAAAAAAAAAAAAAGACTACTGGGCCCATAGTCCTGTTTAGGGATCATGCCCATAATAGCTGAAAGACCTTCCTCCCACAAGCCACATTTCTTAGCAACACTACCCCAGGGCCCACGCTTTTGATACATGGGTCTTTGTGTACTAGAGCCAAGCACAACTTCATCTCAGTCTACATGTAGACAATAAGTGTGGAAAAGCACTTTTCCCCCAGAGGAAAACTGGGATGTAGATGTCAGAGAAGGGATGAGTTGATGGTAGATGATAAATGTTCAGCACTCCACAAAACTAGAGGAATGGAGGCCCAGTAAGGACAGCCTAAGAATTTTATTGTCATTTTGTACAGAATGAAAGAAGTATTCAAGGTGATGGAAAGACCTTAGGAGTCAGGGGCATTCTAAACATAGAAAGGACCCAAGAAGACACACACACACACACGTTAGCCTCAATTCTAGCACAGCAACCAGGCAGAAAGCTGTTCATCTCAAAAGATGCTGTTGAAACATCAGTCAAGTTCAGTTCTAATGGGAATGAAAGATACAATCATGGAAACTGTAGTTCATATTGCTCTTTCTAAAGAGTGAAAAACAAAGAGTATTGGGTTTAGGTGAGGTTACATAGATTTGCGGAGTGTGGAGCACAAGTCTTGCTGGCACAGAGGAGACCTACAGAGATGGGCTGCATAAGGCAAGCATCAACTGTGCCGACGGCACCTCGGCCAGAAATAGAACATGAGATTCTCTAAGTCATTTATCTTCACAGAACTGCAAGGGAAAATTACATTTATTTCTGAACCACTCTCAAAACACAATAAATCTAAATAAATGTTGTAATACATTTAAAATAACATAGATGTTTACATAATAGTGAGCAGTAAATATTTGCCAGATATGATTCCCAGAGAGGTAGATAATTCTGAAAGTGGGGAGTAGTACCCTAAGAGGGACAAGGAAGCCTTGGGGAAATCATTTTCCTGCCTCTTACACCAATCCAGCTGTTCTAGGTCTACCTCACCTTATTTGCTCCAGCTTCCCTTCATCAACCCTTCTGTTCCAGAGGAACAAAAGTTACATGCTACTTTCTATCAACCTCTGTGCAGGCTGAAAAAATATAACCCAAACAACCTAGTGTTGCCCATTAATGTAAATTGTGAATGCACCAGAGGTCTGAGGATAATCCAAAAGTTTCTTAAGTTATTATCTGGCTGCCTTTTAATTAGAGACACCCAGCAGACCTTCTTTCTCATGTTTTTCCCTTTCAATTTCTGTTCCTTTCTGCTTTCAGCATTATTGTACTGGCTTTCATTGTAAGTCCTCCCCAAAATCCCCAGAGCTGCTTTAATAAGTCTGTTTTACCACAGACCATAGATGTTCATGAAAATAAAAACATTCTCAAGTTAATAATCTCATCAATACTCTTAAGATATTTTCTGTGTGGCTTTGCCTTTTATGGGTTGTGTACAGGTCATAAGGTGTTGGCGTTAATTACCTAAGTTTTAAGAATTATTTTGGGGCTGGAGAGATGGTTCAGCAGTTAAAGAGCACTGTCTGCTCCTCCAGAGGTCATGAGTTCAATTCCCAGCAACCACCTGGTGGCTTATAACTATCTGTAATTGGATCCGACACCCTCTTCTCGTGAGTCAGCAACAGGGTGCTCATATACATTAAATATATAAATCTAAAAAAAGAATTATGATAAAGAACTTTCTTCCTACCAGAACTGAGTGGCATGTAAAAGCCAGTGGGAGATGAAAATGACAGAAATCTCAAATCTATTCATAAATTAAGAAAAGAAGACCTCCCTACAGAAAGGGTTTATAGATGAAGGCAAGAGCTGAATTTGTGATCGTCCATGGTTCTGGCTGTCCGTAGTTTACTAATTCAGATTGATGTCATTTGATGAAAGCAGAACAGCATTGAGATGTATGGATGCTTGCTATATACTGCCTGTAATGTGAGGCTTGAGTCTGAGGTGAATGATGCGTAGCATCCACAATGCCCCATTGTCAGCCAAAGGCTATGAGATAGGCTGCAAAGGCAACCAAAGGCTTGCACCTGGTGTGCTCATTTGGTCTTCACACAGCCCCAAGTGCTATTTATTCCTTAACAACATACAAGATGGTGTCAGTCTAAATAATTTCCGCTAAAGTGTGTGCCTTTATGAGTGGGACTACATCAACCTCCAGTATCTCTGATTTTTACAACCATACCAAATTGTCTTTCAATAAAGAACTTCAATAAGAGTTGAAAACAAAATGTGCTCAGTTCTTAACAAAGCAGAGGCAGAAGAAATCAGAGGCCAAGAAAGGCACATGTGTGTTCTAGGATGGCTCACTCAAGCATGTTCAGAGCAAGAGTTGTCCTGCCATAAAAGAAGGACTTAGTGGTAATGTATGGTGACAGATGATTGACTCTTGAAGGAAAGTAGTAAGCTCCTCCATCAATCTTGATTTCTATACCTGGAGCATGGCTTGGTATAGAGCTCTGTATCAGCTATCTATTGCTACATAACAAGTTAACCTAAAGCTTGTTAACATTAAACTGTTAATTTGGATTCTGTTAGTTAGAAATCAGACATATAACTGTGTGATTCTGGCTCATGGTTTCCTATCATCTGAAGACTGGGGGAAGGGTCCACTACTATGGTCCCTGTAATGAGATGCATTTCAATGCAGGCTTTAGAAAAGGAGCTCTCAGTTCCTCTGTAGCTACTCTCTATATGCTGACTTCAGCTTCTTACAACATGGGCCTCTCCAATATGACAGCATGTCTACAGAGTAGTCTGGAGGCAAGGCAAGGAAGGGACATTAGCAGAAAGATGAAAATCCCAGTGTCTTACAAAATATATTGGAAGTGACACTCCATCGCTAGGTATAGCCAACAGTCAAAAGGTGGAAATTCCACAACCATATTAAATTAGGGAGTAGAAATCCTGGTAACTATTTGTGGGGCTTCACTCCACAAATATCCTAAGCCTGTCTATTCAATTGAACTTTGCTCATCAAGCTACAAATATCCCTTGTGGGATTTGGAAAATAAAACCTAGTGAACTCATTATCTGCATTTAACCTTCAGGTTGAAAGTAACTAGCATGATAATTACCTGCAAACCATGTGCTTACACTTTCCTGTAATCTTAGTACTTGGGAGCCAGAGGCAGAAAATTTGATATGAGTTAAAGCTAGTCCCAGTATATAGTGAATTCCAGGTCAACCTCAGCTACACAGAGAGAACCTGACTCTAAATATAAATCAAAATATTTACCTGCAGTAAGATATTTAGCAGGAAAAAGGAGAACTAATTTTTGGGGACGCTGTTTTCTGCACCCAATACTTTTAGATCTCCTAGGAAGCTGTGAGGTTCTTATTTCCCAGATGACAAAACTGAAGGTTATCAACTCAAATACTTTGCTCATTATAACATACATATCTAGGAAGGATAGAACCTTCAAACGAAAGCTTAAGATTTCCTGCCTCTAAAACCATATTCTCTCCATTTATCTTGGTCATTAGCGCTGTTTATCACATTTCCCCAGTCCTTCCTACTGGCCCATGGGAAGATGGCCTCTCCTGGTCTTCTTGTGATGGGTGGGGCCTTCAGAAGAACTGTGGTCCTTGTATTGTGAACAGAAATAAAGAGTCTCACACCCAGGCCTAATCATTACATTGAAAGACCACTCTATAGCTCTTGGCATGACACCAATAGAATTTAAATCTCTGAGTGATAATGGAGAGCTGACCCACCAATGTGCAGCAAACATGTAGAGTGAATGGAAAACTTTATCATTAGGAATCACTAGCGTTTGGGAGATGCCAGATTTTGCTACATTAGTATAGTCCAAGTCATCCTCCTCGGTGTATCACTGAAGAGTAAATGAAGAACCATGGATCAAGGAATTGTGGTGGCCACATCATATCAATTCATATGTATTATGGCAGGCTGAGAATAGAGCAGCATCTATGTGTGTTCAGACTGACCAACTCTTATTTCTACACACAACTGGGCAGAATAATAAAAAAAATAGAGACTGCCAGCATTATTAGAGGCCACACTGATTCACTCTGAATTCCGCTTGCCCTAGATTAGTAAAACAAAAGGCCAGCAGACATGATATACCTTTCTGGACCGCTCAGAAACATACATAGTGCAGCATGGGTTTCTGAACTGGGCTATGTAGATAAGCATCCTTCATATGCTCTGCTCAGCTGTTACTAAGAAAGCTCTGTAGCTAGTAGGGCATTTGCTAAGCTGGTTTTGCTATGGATCTGGGGACTGGTTCACACAAAGCTTGAGTGTTAAGGCTGGGTAATATGGAGAGGAACTAGAATGTGGCTTGCTGTGCAAGTCAGAGGCAGCTTCCCACACCTTCTGCCCTTGACAAGCTAAATTCCCCTAGCCTTTCTCATCAGTTCAACCGTTGTTTTTCACTAGTGTCTCTTCTACACCATTGAAGACTGCTGTTGCTCCTGGTGGGTACAATTCCCTTGATAGACAATGGCACCTTCCACACAGGCAGTAGCAGAAATGACTGCAAGTCAGTATTCACTCTCCTTGCTATTTCCCTCATTGTACAGTGATATGTGGTTGCATCAGAATTAATTTAGTAATTGTAATCCATCAACCAGGGATTCACATTTTCCTCAGCACACTCAGGTCTTTCCATGTTCCAAACACAACATCCCTTTCTGGATTGAATGACATCATGGATACTCCAACTCCTGGTGTTGCTTCTTTGTTCTCAAATCCAAGATTGTCTTCTGATCCATTTCTCCTTCAAACTACCACCACATACATTTATACCCACCTTAAAGAAAACCCTACAAGAGAGGATGATTTTACTCCAGAGATATTTTTGTACCTGTTCCTCTACATGTGACAGTACCTTCCTGAACCCTAAGTTGCTCAGTCTACAGACACTAGAGAATACTATGACACCACATCCCAAAGTATCTAGATATTCTAAGTCTAAAAGGAAGAGGGCAACTTTCTCTTACTCAGCCTCACCTATGTTTTGAGCTTCCACCTACAAGAACCTTTGAAGAGCTAGTTTTGTTGCTAAGTAAAGTTGAAATCTCAGTGACTTGTCCAAACACTCCCACACTCCCATTCTGCAGATGTAACAAACTGAGGTCACATGTCTTGCCTCTCACAGAATGACTTTCAAGTACAGTAGACACCTATACAGATAATTGGCTTGTATGAGGGAATAAAAAGGTCCAAACTTACACTGAAGGCCTGTAGAGCATGATACTGTTAAGTTACAAGGTTGTTGAAGAGAGAGCATTAAAATTTGGAAGTATCAACAGACAAATCATTATTGAGAAGGAGCTAAAAGAATTAAAAATGAAAATGGAATTCTGGCCCAGCGTTTCTACTTAGGATGGACTCTGAGGTAGACCAGGAATATTGCCTTTGGAGTTCATAGGAGACCTCTGAGATAGTAATAACAGAGCAGTAGACACTCAAGACATTCTCCTAGTCCTAAATTCTGATCTGTTGAATCAATGATTATGCTAAGCCTGAAACCCTGAAAGTCACAAGAATAAAGGTTAAGGCTGAATGAGGCCCAGGGCTGGGCTCTGAATCCTAGAGTCAGTGAACTTGACATACACATTACATATGGACAGTTGTGGAGAAAAATTGATCTGTTAGAGATTATCCCTCATTACACAGTGGAAACATAGCCTGCCTAATGTGAGTAAAGAGGAATTCACTGGGGGGTCTTCCATAACTTATGAAAACAAGTAAGAGAGTACAGCCCAAATTCTTATGTATGCATGAATGGATGGAAAATAAAATACATTTTCTTCATAGAATAGAACACTATACAGCCAAAAAAGGAAGGCTGCCTGGCACCACAGGGTAGCATGAGCAGAACTAGGACAGACACATGGTGTGGAAACCAAAGGGGCCTATAATACAAGGCCATTTCTGTACAGTGTCCAGAAGAGTCAGAGTGAGAAAGCCCAATGAAGGCCAGTTGTTGAAGGATGGAGAGCCACAAGAAGTGGAGAGCAACTGACATTTGGTGCAGTGTCTTTGTGAGGGGCTTGAAAATGTCTGAAATTGATTATAGTGCCAAGTACATGGTTCTGTGAATCTCCTGAAAACCATTTATACTTCAAATTGGGGAATGGTATGGTATGTGAATTTGCATCTCAACAAAGCTCTATTACATGTGGCTGTGCACACACTATTACATTCAGAAAGACAATGGAAAAGAAAAGAAAACCCCAAAGAAGTGGCACCAAGAACTCGGCCTTCTAGAGAGCCTTTCTCAAAGGGTTTCCTTCATGGATTAAGTGACCTTCAGCTTCTTTTGTCTCTATTTGCTGACTCCAAGTTGCCAAGCCCTGGAAGGTCATCCTGTGGACCTTTCTTGAGGATGCTGTCTGTAGTAGAGTATACCAAATAAGAAAGAAATTGTTGGCCATAAGGAAATCTAGATGTTATTACCAAAAAGGAGAACCTGGTTTAGAGGCCAAAGTCAATGCTTAGCACCCAACTTCCATAAATTCATCATACAAACAATTCCTTTTGGAGGAATTATTTTTCTCCAATCAGTTGAGCCCAGACATGCACAGACTCAGCATTGCCTTCCGAGTCCTCTCACAAGCCAGCATTCCTTTGCCAAAGCAGTGATATCTAACACCAGTGAAAGTGGGCTAGCCTCAACTCACTAGCCCTTTGACCTTGCCCCAAACAATTCTTTTTACAAGTCCCTTCTTAAGTTAACACCCCCATGCCTCTGAGCATAAACAAGAGATATAGCTAGGCTCAAACTCGTTTTCAGCTTTCTTCAGTTGTTCCTTATGTCACAACTAGTTTTTCTCCATGTACCACAGAAACTAACATAAAATTGATCATTTTTGTACTGCTAGCTCCATAGCATTTTCTCTCATGTTTTAATCTTTTTCAAATCCAATAAACAGCCCAGTTTTTGCTTCTGTAGTATATTTAAATGACCTTTGAATCTGAAGTACAAAGAAAGTACTCAAGGCAAAGGAGAAGAAGGGAGAGACTTTCTACCTTGACATTTCCCACATATTTTAGATATAGACACACAATTCAATGGTGTTGAAAGATGCAGCTATTATGGACAGTGTGTCCCCAAATTCATATGTTGAAGCCCACACCTCCAGAGTGATAATATTTTGAAAAAAACCATGATGGCAAAGCATGCTTGATGGCATTAATGCCTGATGAGAAGAAATGTCCAATATTTCCCATCTCCTCCCCTCCCTTTTCCTCCCCCGCCCTCCTTCTCTTCCCTTTCCCTTCACATACATACAGAAGAGGTTATATGAGTACATGGCAAGATTATAAGGACAATGTAGTCTACTAGATGTCTCAGAATGAAACCTACCTTGCGATAACTTTGTCATGAACTTCATGGTCTTGGTAATGATTAGAAATAAATTGATTGTATTTAAACAACCCAATCTATAGTATTTTGTCATAATAACCCAAACAGATGAATATAGTCACTAACCTGAAACTTTGCTCCTGCTTCCACATGGTTTTCCATAAACTGTCTGAGTGTCCCATGTTCTTGTAACATACATAGATAATTATTTGTCAATCCCTGCACAGCAATCCTGTCCATCAGGTATCATTCACTTTCAACTGAATTTCTCCTTGGTAGCATTTAGACTACTCTACTTAACAACTTAATGTCTGATTATACCACCAGACTCTCAGTTCCATGATAACAGGGGCTTGGTCCATCCTGATTTCCTCTGACTCTTGGGAATTCATCATAGCAGATGCTGAGAAATAGTTGTTGAAAGTATTGGTGTGTGAATGAATCCTGAAGGGAAATATGTGATGAGTGATTTCTTTGATTGACTGTTTAGCAAATCTTTTATTTTGAACTTCTGAAGAGCAAAAATGAATCACTATTTATATTATGGCCAACTCCTAACTAGAGCCAAAAGATCAGACTGGTGTATCATTACCCTCTTGTGTATAATACATGGATTTCTCAATAGCATCTCTTTTTTGTTCCACTGAGAGCTGAATATAAGGGAGGGACCTGATTCTTGGTGCAGTGACAGTATACAAAGAAACTTATGGTGGAGGACAGGAAGATGAGAGCGAGGAAGAGGAAAATGATTGGGAAGAGTTACACTGTCAAGATCATTGTCTGAGACTCAATTAATCTTCAGAGTCTGTGAAGTACACAGAACTGTGTACTCAAAGGATTGAAAGCTAGACATGGTCTATGAGTTCTAGTTACTATTGGAGAAAGACTTCTCTTTTCATCTCAAAGAGGAAAGAAACACTACTTATTATTGGAAGGGGTCACAAGGCAAAGACTTATTCTCATGACTGCATGCAAGGAGGTGGGATGCCACCATGGTGAACATTACCCGGGAAATTGTACTCTATTATCAGCATTATTTTTGTAGAAATATATTCCATTTCTTTTCACCTTGAATGCAGATGATGAAATGATGTTTCTCTATTCTGCAGGCAACCCTACATTTGGAGGGATGGAATTCTGAGTGAGACTGTTAGCAATGAGAGAGGAAAACTCACAGACAGCTAGAGTATAATTCACATTTAGAGACACAGGGCATAGATGATGTAGCAGGAGCATAGAAAGGTTGTCCTTAGCCAAGGGAGGCAGTGTGTGCAATTCAACAACCTCACATCTCTAGAAAGTAGAGCTAAGAAGAGAGCAGGGAAGGATAAAGAAAGCAAGCATGTAAAGTCCTGAGAGCTGACCTCACCTGCAGTGGGGACACTGAGTTCTATACCTTTTACCACCACCACTGCAAATCACTCAAAGAGGAGCAGGTATGTTCATTGGATACAAAAGCACACTTGCCTTAGGTTCCAAGAGCATGTGGGGGACCAGGGGAATCCAGGTGAATTACCAACACTGCCTGACTTCAGGGGAGTGTACACTTGAGAGTAGACAGCAACTCTCTGTGAAGCACTCAGCTACACCCTGACCCCAGCCATGCTTCCCAGACTGAAACTAAGGAGTGTTTGCTAGTTATCTCTTCCCAAAGAGACTGGGTAAGGTACTAGCTTTTATTGGTGAAGAGTCATACCTGTCATTATTGGAATCTTAAAAACAAATGACTCCTTTAAAAATTGAATAGACTGGAACCAAGTTGATTTCTTGTTCTACAACATATTAAATTATGTGATGCTGTCATTCAGCAAATCCAGCTAATCCTAAATGACATCTCCTGCCTCATTACCTATGCCTTGTATTCCTAAATATGAGTTAGGCACTAGTTCATATTGCTTGGCACAGGAGTAATTTATAGTATGCTTAAAATTTCATTTGACTATTTAATAATCTTTTATTATGCTCATAGGAAATTACCATTCACTTAGTATAACTTAAGGAAGATCAGCTTTTTTCACCACCTCCATCTTCTGTTCCTCTTCTATAATTTAACACAGCTCCTGGAAACATCTGGATCCAAATCTATCTCTTTTGACCTCTTCTTGGTCTAGAGTTTGTACTTATTTTGGGGTGAAGGACTTTAATGGTCTTGATGACTACATTTTCTTCTAGATACTTTATTAAAAATAAGGAGTCATACTCTATTATAATCTGCAACACAATGGAGTAGCGATAGACCCCAGTTGGACTTTGGTCAAGGCAAGGGCAAGGTATCCCAGTTGAGATCATCTCAATTAAACAGAAGGCAGCTAAGGTCTTTAGTAGGCTGGTGTGATTAATTCATTCCGCTTTCATGTAGAAACTGCTAGATGCTGATCACTCATGCCCTGGTTTCCCAGGCACAAAGATTGACCACGATGACAACCTTCCTTAGAGAAAATCTCACTCCTTCAGTGGCTGTGAGAAAGCACAAAGCAATGTATAAATAGAACTGGTGAGAACCAGATGCAAATGTTTGTGACTAGTTTCAGTGAGCTCTACTCAACAACTATTGACTCATTGGCTCTTAATGGATTTATTGGAGAGGAGAGAGAATATGAAAAATTCCAGCTTGAACAAGGAAGCATGCCAATTCCCCAATGATCTCTGCCTTCAATCTTCTCCTCACTTGCCTGTGCACATCTTTCAACTCTGGACTTACTACACAGATGAATGAAGAAGCCATCTTAGGTGACAGAGGATTTAGACTGTTAAAGTCTAAATAGCTGTAGCCCTAAATCCTGTTATATCACTTCACTATGGATTTAGACAAGCTGTAATTTCTCTAAGCATCCTGTTGCTCATTTACATCATTTGTAAGATTGGGGATGTGGTAAAACAAGTGTCTGCAATATAGTAAAAGCTACCAAGATTGGGGATGTGGTAAAACAAGTGTCTGCAATATAGTAAAAGCTACCAAAAGGACAGAGGGTGGTTTTTTTTTTTCTTCTGTCACTTCTAGAGCTGCCACTGGTGGCATCACTGACCTGCTTCCAGTATCTGAAATGACTCATCACTATAGAGGTTAGCTTTGCCACTGCTACTCCAAACACTCCCAATCATGCTTTTCCTCCAGAAACATGAGAGGAGGTGGTGAGATGGAGAAATGGCACATCACATGGGAGAAAGGACAGGAGGGAAAGTTTGTGGAAGTGCAGGGGACAGCTGTGGAATAGGAAAAGTGGAAGACCGAAGAAGGAAAACAAAAGCTGAGTCCCTTGTTGCCATTGGTCCTTAAAGCAACATCTTTGATGAGCAAAGAAGTATCTCCTCTCCATATATCCACCTCTAAGTCCATCTCAGTCCCTGTGCTTGGAGGAAGCCTGGCTTCAGGCACTGATTTAGACAAAGCTGTCTTCCCAAGAATGGCCAACCTCACATACAAAGTGTAGGAGAGCAAACAAGATTTCAGACTACTCCAAAAGAGAAGTGTTGAAAAGGCTGTTGGGGTAGAAGAATGATAGTGTTCCTATTTGAGAAAGGACCAGACATCCTGGAGAATCATTAGGTATATGGCATAGTTGGACTCTTTGGTATTGGGAAGGTATGGAGCCACTTGTGATGGCACAGGCAAACCCAATGGTTTTCACTAGCAGTGAAGGGCTGAAATGGTCATTATCTTGCATCGTGGATCTCAGTGAAGCTCCCAAGCTCGCTTGTTAGAGATGCTGCTGAAAGTTTTCAGTCACTCCTGGTTTAAGCATCCATGATCAATAGAAGGAAGACCCAAATTACCCAACATTTTGCTGGTCTATTGAGAATCTCCAAGTGTTATCAGTCTTCAGTGTGCACACACTGAGTAATGGAAAAGGCTGGTCATAAATCTGAGATTCAAACTCCAAATGGACTCACACTTGCCATGCCTCTCATAGTATTAGGTACTTTCAGCCACATTCACTTGCTATAAATCTCACACCCTGCCACTCTCACACTAACTTCCTGTGCATGGTCCATGCACTGTGATGAATAGCTGTGACCCACCACTAAGGAGTCACTTAGTGGAAACTTCCAGGGGAATCTTTTACTGGTAGTGATAAGCTCTGAGAAATCCTACTTTTTAATAATGAGAGGATGTGGAGGCCTTATACGCCTATCTAGTACCCCAAACAACTCCTTAAAAGCAGGTCATGAACAGAGGCAGAAATCGGGAAAAAGAATTCAGTTCCGTCTTTCTCCTATAACCAACCCCCTTTCTAGCTATAAAGAACCTTCTTCATCACTGTTGTTGTCTTCATAGACCTGGTACCATACTTTGAAATAGCTCACCAACCTTTTGGCATTTAATAAATTGTGTCTTCTTACTGTAATACCTGTGTTATAGCTACTGGAACAACCTCAAACTCAAGGCCATATGAATGCTAAGTGAAAACATGTCTGCCAGCAAATCATCTTTGAACCAGCATGAACATGATCCATTTGGCTCTGCCCATTAATAGAACCTCCCCAATTATTGAACCCATTTCTTTCTTGCATGTTTTCATCTTCTAAATAAATAAATAAATAAATAAATAAAACAACCCTATCCGTTCTTCTCACTTCATCAGTGCCCTGGTTTTGAGAACAAGCAGAGGAAACAACGTGTTCTAAAAATTAGACCTTTGCTTCCAGTTCCAGCCTGGCATTCACTAACTTTGTGACATTAAGTATTCTTCTATAACAATACAAAAGCCACTTCACATCAGGTATGCAAATCTAAATAGAGATGCCTCATGGCTGTATAAAACATGAGATCGACAGTCTTTGGCTTCTTCACCTGAAAATGTATTAATGGTGATGCCTGGATTAGAGGGCTGCCACAGGGATTAACCAAATTACCATATATGAAATACTTAGTGCACTTGCAAAGGCTCAATACGGTTGCCTTGCATAATCTATACAAATAGATTCAGTGATAACAGTTTGCTTGGGATAGCATCCTTCTACAAGCAAGGCTGTCACTACCCTTGAGAATGATGGAAGAAACCTGGGAACATTAGGCTGCATTATGGGCAGTGTGGTTCCAGATTGTCGTTGAGCCTTTTAGTCTAATGATATCTCATCTGTCTTTTATAACAGAGCTACAGCTCTTTAACACTTTCTTAGAACCAAGAAAAGGCATGAGACTAGTTCCTGTCAATCTTGGTACTTTTTAGAACAAAAAAGTCAGCCAAGAACTCCATATCAGTTAAGTCTAAGTGGAAGGATCAGTAATAGAGAGGTCACTCCCCCCTTTCCCACACAGGCTAGAGTATTTGAATGGAAGCTGCATTTGACAGTTTTGACATATGCATTTGACCTAGTCTAAGAAGCCTTGTCTCCTGAATTCTTAAAGGACACCCTTGGGACTTGAGGAATTTCCTTTCTCTTGCTCCTGCCAAGCCTTCAAAAAGAGGCTGCCCATCTTGGTCTAGAGCATATGGCTCAGAATTCACACTTCTGGACTCTATCTTCATCACCACCATTTCCTATGCCTGTCTTGTTTTCCCACCTGTAAAGCAGGCAGCTTGATGTCCCTCCCAAACATAGCAGTGATGCCATGATTTTCAGTATTCCTATTAGTTAGTGGTGTCTACTGAATAACTTAAGATTCTAAATATTTGCAGAATAAATGCCAAGTGCCTGAATGTACACAAACATGCTATTCACTTCCCAGCTAGAGCTAGGCATAGCGTTACTTTTCCTTTATATAAAAGATTTGACATACCCTATCTTCAATGACAAGCATGAAATAAAGTCAAAGGAATACAAAAATCAAGATTAAAAAGGGGAAGAAAAGAAGAAAATTAAAGTTTTTGTCTGTATGTCACATGCTTTATGCAGACAGCCTCGAGGTGGCTTTGCCTGGATTATGGAAAATCCCTTCACGAGAGGGGAGGGTTCCCAGAGCAATCCACAGTAAGTTCGACAATGGCTCATTCACTAGGGCTCAGCAGGATGTGTTCTATTGATTCGGGTGCTGATCCACACAATATAAAAATAATAATTTTAAAAATCTAAACTTCATTTCTATATCACCAAAGGAGAAGCTTCTGTCTGAAGGCACAGATCTAGATGGACCTGCTTCTCAAACAGCCATGCCCGTCTGAGAATCTCCACACCATGAGAGAATGATTGACTTTAAAAAAAATGATGTATTAGTATATACTTATTTACTCTATCCTTTTTAAATCAGCTTTCTTGCTTCCCACTTATACACACCACACACACACACACACACACACACACACACACACACACACACACAC
>NW_021604783.1:8631-25901 GCF_004785775.1 Grammomys surdaster | reverse complement strand
CACACACACACACACACACACACACACACACACACACACACACACACATGCTATGTAGCTGTGTAGATCAGGCTGGCCTCAAACTTGCTATAATTCTGTCTCAGCCTTTGAGTGTTAGAATTAGTGTGCCCAACCACATTTAACTTACATACAAAATGTAAACAGTGCCTTACAGTTCTCTCAAGAAATAGGAGGAGGTCAGAAAGTAGTTAGCGGAGTACTTAAGATTCAGTAGAGAGCAAACATAATGTTATGCTTCCTAGAAACCTTGCTATGATAGTGAGTTACAGACATCTAGTTAACTAGAAAGAGAAAAGCTCACCAGTTCCACAAGGAGGCCATGTATTTCCCAATGTGAAATTCTAAAAGAAGCTTATTCGATTATGTGTAACAGTTATGTAGAAGGTAGTAATGAATTTATAGAAAGTATAGGTTCAGAGAGGGGTCTTTAATATGACCTTTTAAAGATGTCCTTGGGAAAAGAGTCAGATAATGACACTAAAGTACAACTCAGTGATATTTAGGGAAGGATGTGTGCATGGGCCTTAGTCCATTTGGGTTCCTATAAAAACAGATACTTCAAAACACCATGGCTATATTATGCATAATTCTTCAGACCGAAAGCCCATGATAATGGTACCAGTATGGTGGTATACTGGAGAGATCTCTATGCCATTTGTAAAGTGCCATCTTTTCCTTGTATCTTCACATGACAGAATGAGACTTGAGTTTCTGTCCTATCTGTGGGGTCCAGGACTCATGACATAATTTCCATGAAAGGATACATTTTCCAACATCATAACCTTGGAATGAGGATTTCAACATATGAATCCTGGTGATGGGGAAACAAATATTCTATTCATGTCCACATAGCACTATGATTCCTAAAAGAGGAGATTTGACCATAGTGCACATACTCCATACATATATCCTTGCAAACTAACTCACCATAATTAAATATTAATATGCTTTCACATAAAAAACTGTGCTCAAGCTACTCAAATATATCAAATGCTTATTATACAATAGCTTTTTGTGCATGGTTTTCCCTAGACAGAAAGACATTTATCCTTTATAAAATCAGATCATATTTGGTGAACAATGACTGACCCCTACTTTGTTCCAGGCACTGTGCTAAGTACTGGTGATACAAAGATATAAGAAACTCTGTCCTTGGCCATAAGAAACTCACAGACTAGGGATAGTGAAGACAATCAATAAGCGAAGAGGTCTCCAATGGCAAACATTGTTCCTGACGGCCTACACAAGTAGATAAGCAAAATAGACTATTTGTTTTGGGAAAGGGATTATATGAAATAAATCTTGAAGTGTAAATTGTTTTCCAAAACCAGGAAGTAAGAAAGAATATTGTGTCTGGAAAGAGCATGAGTCCAATCAGTACTTGCATAAGTGTGTCTTTTGACTGCTGTGGTGATCATCACATGAATCTAAATGTGAACAAAACCCCAGAAAGCTCAACACACATTATACATATATGTACCCACACTGAACAAAACAACATGGCTTCAGGAACTATAGTCACAGGCCACATGATTGATTATTCACTTAATGATGCACCACATACAAAAGAATAGCCCAATCATGTTACATTGTAGCTGCCCTGACTAGTGACATTATAGCTGCCCTGACACACTGTCACACATTGCTGCCATATATGTGGTAATGCTAGTTAAGTAAAACTTCTTGCCGAGCAGTGGTGGCGCATGCCTTTAATCCCAGCACTTGGGAGGCAGAGGCAGGTGGATTTCTGAGTTTGAGGCCAGCCTGGTCTACAGAGTGAGTTCCAAGACAGCCTGGGCTACACAGAGAAACCTGTCTCGAAAAACCAAAAAAAAAAAAAAAACCAAACTTCTATACTGCTGGTTATATAAAACTACAGCACACATAACAGTGTACAGGACATAGTATGTGATGGTGAGCATACATGTTGCTGTGTCTACCATACTAGATATACCTGCCTATAAAAAAAATGGCTTACTATAAGAGAGTATGCAGTACCCCACAACTATGTACATCTGCTGTTTACTCTGTCTCTTGACTGCATCAAGAGGTCATTTTAAGTGACTGGCTTATACCATCTAGGTATACGCAAATCCACTCTGTAGATGGCAATGGACATACCTCTCCTCATTTTGTTTTAACTATCACATAGTTCTCAGGAAATGCTTTCTATATTGCCTTTTGTTTTGTAAACTTTTACAAGCTATGAACCACAAATTGTTCTACTGTCAGTGTAGATACCTCCATATACACTGTATAGCCATTTTTCAGAATTCAAGTGGTGCATGACTCTACAGACACATAGTGGCAGCTGTCTATCCTTGCTATCTGTGACCATCCTTTGTTAGTGTGTTTGTGCTACTTACTATCACCTGTGTGTCTGTACAATGTCTTTGGCCTTTAGAACACAGCATCCCTGACACACTTCCCAAGTCTCTTGTTCAGAAAGGCTGATGTCTGTAAAACACCCTTGAAAAGAAATGGCTACAGACAGTTTAGGATGAAACCTACATGCCTGCAGAGATGTGGAGTGCAGGTGGTTTGCTGCTGTGCCAGTCTGGGTCTTCCACTGTTTTTCTCTCTCGTGTCTGTGCCTAGCCTCCAGCTTCTCCTCATCCATTTAGCATGGCACAGATCCCAGGAAATATGTTTTATCTTGCCTTGGGTTTCATGAACTTGTACAAGTTATGAGACACAAATTGTCTTTTCTGAAAAGGAAAATTCTATGCTTGTGTTCATCTTCCACTAATGGGGGAGAAGCCAGTAAAACAGAACGTTTAGAATCTCATGTTTCTTTCAGTCCATTTACCCTAAATACTGTGCAATCATATTCCTCAGCTTTGGCATACCTGAACATCCTCACTCTGTGGTCTGACTCCTTTGTTATTTCCCAGTTCCTTCTGGATCTCTCGTCATACCAATCAAAAGGCATTTCATTCTTTCAAAGGAAATAGACTGCCTCTCCTCGGTTACAACAAACTATCTGCAGATGTAAATAAAGCCATAGGCATGTGTGACACAACAAATACACATTCAGGCCTAGAGAATGCCACTGAAGTGGAATTCAGAACCAGAGTAGCCTGTGCCCATCTGCATTCTGAGTCTGAGAGCAAGAAGAAGAGGTGGGTCTGAATTAGAGACAACATCGTAAGATATCTAGGGCTGGACTAATGCACCCAATGTGGGCCTATTGTCTGCTTCCCAAAATACCCTGGGGAAAGTGGTGCAATCTGTGGGGATAATGAGCAGTTGAATATTTTAACTTAACTGCTGCTGACCTCTGAGAAGATACCCCACAGCTTCCCGGAACGGGCTGAATCAAATCTGGGAATGCAGCCACCTCCCTCGGGTTAACACAAATCTCTTAATGCCAGATTCATGAACAGCTCACCCCACTCCAGCCTCTGCAGGTTTTCTTTTCTCTCCAGCTAAACCTTTTCATGGAAGAGGTAGGCATTTCATAGTTCTCTGTATATAATCACCCAGTCTATTTGACAGATTCCCACTTTGCCCTCAATGATGGCGCTGTAGAATAGGAAGGCTGCCTAGTTAAAGTCATATAGCAAGTGTTCCCAAGTTCACTCTCCTCTCAATGAGTGTTTCCGTTCTGAACCCAGAGCTTAGTGACAGACTCGTTGCTGCCAATAGAAATGTCTACACATGCCTGTGAAGCAGCATGTTGGGAAGATAAAGGGCTGGAAGCTCAGGGGAAGGCCAACTAATGGGAACTTGGTAGTATGCAGGGCAGAAGGATGGGATGAACGAACAGCCCCACTGTGATGTTCCTTCCTACTAACTTCATTAGCTTTCTAATGTAGCCTTTAGCTCTTAGGTAGGGTATGATGTTAGAACATGAAATGGAACTACCATGGCCTTCTCTATGATAGGAACAAAAGTGGAAAGTAGAAATAACCTATGAGTCATCGGGGAGCCCTGGACCTGATTTACTTTACCTGTTTCTCATGGTGCTCTGAGGTCCACCTAATGGTTCTGTGGACAAGATAAAGAAAGGATATCAAAGACTTACATTATTTCAAGCCAGCCCAGGGCATCCGGGGCTGCTTGAGGTTTACTCAGCATTAATGGTGCTCCCAGCTTTCTGATGGGATTCTTTTCTATGGCTGTAATGTCTATGTCCCATCTGATTTGATGATTTGTGAGAGTGGTATATAAATTTTTCTTTAAAATCTCTGTCTTTGTCTCTCTGTCTGTCTCTGCCTTTGTCTCTGTCTCTCATGTGTGCTTATTGTCTCTTTGGAAAAAGAAAGAAGTTATAAGAAAATAGTAATGCTCAGGGTTTACTGTCTGCTTCTTGATTGACATTTTTAGAATTTGTTCAGTTAATATAACTCCTTACAATAGGCATTAGCATCCCCAAGTACGGAGAGGGAAACACCAGAGAAAAGTAAATAAAATTTCTAAACGCTGTTTAGCTAATAAGTGGTCATATTGAATTGAAATTTCCATTAGACAGCCCCACAGTCTGGCCTCATACTGTCCTACTACAGCTCTGAAGTGATATATCTTCTCACCACTCCTCATCTTCTCATGGCCATAAACATCTTACATGACAAAGCCTCATTTTTAGGGTGGTTGTCTAACCACGGACCTGAGGTTTGCTTTGTAGAGCAGGATCCTGACATGGTTGAGCAATAATTATTACACTCCTGGGCTGCAACTGGTTTCAGTGGAGGCTAGGGATGCAGAAATAGCTTCAACACTTAAGTCCAGCTACTGGATCAGAATTTCAAGATTTCTGTAGCTTTGGACTACAGAGTGAGTTGAAGATAAATCTAGAAAATTGAGGGAGAGACTCTATCTCAAAATAAAAGTAATAAGGGGCTGGAGATAAAACTCAGTGGTAGAGTGATTGTCTAGGATGTGAAAGGCCCTAGGTTCTGTCCTCAGTATGGCAAAATAAATTTTAAAAGGAAAAAAATGGTTAGGCCATCATAACTACCACCATGGAGGATACTCTCTCTGGTGCCATGACCTCTGTCTGCAGAAATGATCAGATTAAGGTTCAGGAAAGACCATCAGTGGGAAAGCCTGCCAAAGAAAGAAGAGTCCTTGAATTTTGAGAATCTATGATTTCTTATCAAGGGTGTCCTGAATATAGAGTATCAATGATTTTGTCTAGGGAGGCAGGACGACAGGTGTCAGGAATACCCCACCTGCAGAGATAGCCAATGACTCCTTATTCAGAATCATGCTTGGTGGAAAGACTTAAATTCAGTTTGCAGGAAAGATGGTGGCCAGCCAAGATGGCGCTACAAGAGGAATGAGTCTAGAGACAACAGCTACCCATCTTCTACATATTTTAGGTGCACAGTTTTCTTTGTGAGATTCCTGTTTGTTCTTCTTATACCTTCACAAGCATATCCTCACAGCTGTGTACCATGTATCTTTATAAATCCCCTCCCCCCACACACACATAGGCATGTTATATCTGCAAGCCCAGATCCTTCTCCAGTTCTGATGGTGGTGGTGGCTTATACAGAGAATACAGCTAGTACTCAAAGCCAAGCTTTTGTCACCAAGTAAAAGGGGTAAAAGTGATCTAGTAGACCTTCATGCTCTGTACCATAGATACAAATGGGGTAGAAAATCCCACTAGCAATGCATATCCCCGCTCATGACCCTGAGAACCTGGCATGAAGCCATAGCTTTGCAGCATTTCATTCAGAAAATATTTAGAACTAGCCGCATGCCATGTCTTAAGCTAGACAGATGCTGCACCATAATGAAGTCACATAGCATTTTTTTTTTAAATGGGAGAGAAGGGCTCAAAATGTTGCCTGTCCTGACAAAGTCTAACTGCACTTCAGCCTGTATTCTTCCAGTCTCCTGTCCTAAGTGATGGGATTACAATGGTTGTGACCACATCCACTCTCACATGCAGCTTTTGAGCCCTTCAGATGTTGCTATTTCATACTGACTTGTGCTGTAACAGTAAAATATAAACAAGATTTTTGAAGCCTTTTAGTATAAAACAAATATCAATCGGGGAAAATATCAGTTGCCCATCTCTGTGTGGATTACAGACTGAGATCTTAGTACTTTGGCTATATGCAAGTAAGTATTATTAATATTATTAAATCAAACTTTGCCTGGTTTATAAGTTCCTATGAGAATGTTTAACATTGCACATGTGACTTGTGCTGTATTTCTGTTAGGGAACTGAGTGAAACACTTGATTTTTTTTTCCTTTTTATAGAGCAAATTCTTATTGAATAACTCGTAACCTGCAGTGGACATGCCTCACTTCCTAGAGTTTACACAAGATAATTCCTGTAATCTCACAGATAACATCATCTTACAAATTACAAAATAACAGGGGGAAAAGGCAGGATGCAATGATGGAGGAGAAATTCTGAGAAGAGAGAGCAGAGACAAGAACCTCCAATGGCTGAATGGTTGCTGCTGCTTTGTCTCTGGGGAAATCCATGGGGCAATGGCCTCAGTGGCTTTCTTTTCATTGATAGGTTTTTATCCTATTCGGAATTAACCAATGAAAATGGAAATCACTACTTATAGTTTAGCATCTTCCTTTCCAGCCTCTTGCTCCATACATACATAGTCCACAAATGCATAACCTTTCTTCTGTTGTGGAGTCAGACGGGGTTAAGTTTGTGCTTGGTGTCTGCCTGTGGCACTACCCTTCAGGAAGGTACAGTAAGGCCAACAGAGGCCTGAGACTCTCACCAGAAAGAGGCGATTCAGGTAAAGCTGTGGAACCAGCATGCTCCTTTTTCTCCTCCCTTCCCCTCCTCTCATCTTCTGTCTATCTACCCCTCTTCCCTCTTTCTCACGTTGTTTCCCCTTCTCTTCCTCCCATTTTCTTCCTCTTCCCCTCTTTTTTCAGTTCCTTGTCCATTTTCTTCCACATTTCCATCTGGATCCAGGTCCCTAGCAACAGCCTGCAGCTTTCCCCTGAACTAAGCACATTGAGACACCTACATTCACTTCCTGTGAGTCCTTCTTCTCCTCTTGGAATGACTCAGCCATCCATCCTAACAACTTTGGACAAAGCTCAGGAATACAAAAAGTAGTCCCCAAACACAGTGATACTCTCCTAGAGATACCAGTGATGACCAGAGACGGGTGTCCAGACATCGGAGATAGATAACAAAGGTCATTTTGCCAGGCTGACTTCGATTTTATAATGTTTTACATTTTTACTTTCGAATTTGCATATACTGAAATTGGCTTTTTGTGGAAATGTCAGTGGAAAATTTCCCAAGAAGTGAGAGGGAATGGGCTTCCGTAGCATGGCAGAACACGAAAACCACAAAGGCAATGTACCGAGGGAAGGAAGCCAGTCCCAGTGGGCTGACTTCTTACTATGCTCATGGCATTTTCAAAAAAAAAGGTCAGACTGTAGGAAACAGTGGATCAATGGCTACTAACGATGAAGGGTTAGAGAGTATCATAATGTGCATATTGATTTACTCACTTGGGGACATTTGTGATACACGTTTTTCTGAGGACTTAATTTTTCCTCTGTCCTGCATGAATACACAGAGTAAGATTTCTGGATCATACAGCATGTTTCTGTTTAATTTTATAAGCTAAATCAGTAATTAACATGGGCTGATATAAACTTAACAAGCCTGACTAGCTTTCAGAATGGTTGGTTGCTATTCCATGTTTAATGCTATTCTCTATTTGGAATAGGAGATTCATCTTGCCAATCCCAAGTACCTGAAAGGGTCCCTCAAACATGGGAGTCTTGACTTGAAAATACTGTGTCAAATTTAGATATCACAATTCACACATCTCCTGCCTTCAATAGATCTAAAATTCCTTCATGATCCAACTTCCAAACAATAGCCCAAGCAGTGTCACAACCTCCCTTTTCTCGAAATGAGTCATTAGTATCTCTTGCTTGGGTTCCCACCAAAGCTTCATCTCCCAGTCTCTCTGCTGCTTCCCCTTAAAACCATTCTCTTACAAGGCAGATACACAGGCTCTTTCCACACACTCAACCAATGGGACGACTCCTCATTGCAGTTGACTTTCAGAACACTTAACAGTCTGTCCCATGCTACATCTCCATTTTTCTCACATTCTTTTCCATGTCCTTTCTCTTCTGTAAGTTCTCAAAATGCTTCCCCAGGGCCCATGAACATCTGTGACAGTCTATCCTCTGGTTCCAGGCATGTGGTTCTTTCATATTCTAGTTTAAATGGTACTTTCTCAACAGGTCTTCTTATCCAATATTGCAGCTAAATTGGTTGTTGTATAGGCATTTGACCACTCATTTGTCATTTATCTCTTCCCAACTAAAAGAAGAGATCGTTTGGAATAGGGGATTCATCTTGCCAATCCCAAGTACCTGAAAGGGTCCCTCTAGCATGGGAATCTAGACTCTAAAATACTGAGTGGATAAAAGGATAGGTAAAGAAAGAAGAACTGTTACTACCCATTCAAAGCTAAAGAGAGTTTATGGAAATTTTATTAGAAGAATGACACCTACCACACAGGTGAAGGTCAAACAAGTCAAGATATGGCAAACATCTATCCCAAGGTACACAGCAATGATACGAGGTGGGCTTTAAGCACATAATAACATAAAGTAGGCATTGTGACTACTGCCTGTTGTTCTGTTTATTTGGGAGACTGATGCAACAGGATCAACTGGGCCTATGATTGAGGAACAGTCTAGGATTTATAGCAAGACCCTGTCTCAAAAATGATGAAGATAATGATGATGGTGGTGGTGGTGGTGATATTAGGTTCATGAGAAAAGGGTTTTCAACCTTCTTAGGCAAATGCACCCCTTTGATCCTCTAAGAATATCTACTGTCTCTGTATGGACTAAGACACCAACCCAAATGCAAGCACTACACTCAAACATCATTGCTCATGGGGACAGGCTCATCACAGTTTTTTCCAAGCTAGCTAAAGCGTGCTAGCTCTCACTGCACAAATGTGTCTCGCTCCTTGACATTCTTGTAGCTTGCATTCTGCTTTAGAAGCGTATCCCACGCCACAGAGCACTGTGAGTCTGCAAGGAATGCACCGCTTACAGATCCTTCTAGGCACCAAACATCTCAAGGTAAGAAATATCATTTTACTCTCTCACTCTCCCTAAGTCTCTCTTAAAAGTTGGCCATTTTCTTCCAGTGAGCCTAAAAGACTGAGGTTTGACAACAGCAGAGTCAGATACACAGAAAGTCCGCATTGTCCCAAAGTGACTTCTTGTCACTCATTTCCCTCTGAGTGCCACTGCCTCTCTCATCTCTTACTCTTGCTGATGTAAATTGGCATGATCAGAAAAGCCCTTTGTGAATCAAAACCTACATATTTCCTTTCATACATACATATGAGGGTGCTACTGTGCATGCAGGAAGCACTTACTGAATGAAAGCATTAAAACAGTAACAGAGAGAGAGAGAGGCAGAGAGAGAGAGAGGCAGAGAGAGAGAGAGAGGCAGAGAGAGAGAGAGAGAGAGAGAGAGAGACAGAGAGACAGAGAGACAGAGAGACAGAGAGACAGAGAGAGACAGACACAGACATACACACACACAGAGAGAGAGAGAGAGAGAGAGAGAGAGAGAGACGAGACAGAGATAGAAGGATGCTCCAGAAGGGAGGAAGATGCATAAGCAGTCCTATAGATCCCGGCTAATTCATTTCTCATTTCTCTTCCCATTGACCAGACCTATAGGATGACCCAGGTGACCAGATGAGGGGTCTCTTTTTGCTCATGGGTCTGCAGCCACCTTTTCCTAATTCCTCCAAATTCCTAAGTCTCCCTTTTCCTAATTCCCCCAAAGTCACCAAATGAGCTCTCAGCTCTGATTCCATGAATAGTCTTCTCCACAGACAAAATCAGTAAGAGCTTCTAGGCTGCTGAACTGAGTAGAGTTACTAAATTCCAACCCGGATTCTGTCACTGGAATGCACAGGCCTTGTCCCTTCTCCAGCTCCATGCACACACATCCATAAAACAATGACTTTGGACAAGACAGTTTGTTTTCCTCACATTTTATTTTGTAGTTTTAGGGCCGTGTCCTCAACTGAAACTGTTCTCTGAAGCTAGTGAGTGCAGCAAATGACCTTGAGGTTGTACTGTAAGGTATGAGACGTTGAAGGCTTGGCCTTCTCATGTACCTTCACAAAAAGTGAGGAACAGCCAACGTCCTTGACTGTCCTTAGCCTCCTTTCCAGCACGTTATACCTATGATTTCATAAGAACTAGCCACACAGGGACATATCCCCTAGAGACTGTAAAGTTATGCATAAATACTAATCATAAGACCCCCTGCCCTACTGTGTGCTTGGATGCCTCTCACAGTTTTGCAGTGGGGCCTCTTTGCCTCTGTTGGCTGTCACTCACTCTGTTCTCGTCATCTAAACTCCTAGGTCTCTGCCTCCACCTACAATCCCATCCACGTCTCTGCAGTGGCATATTGGCATATGTTCCCTTGATACTGGGAGATTCTGAAAAGAAGTCAGACCCTTTTGTCAGTTGCAGCTCTCTCAAAAGCCTATCTGCAAATCTGTGCCTCATTGAATATTCATGTTGACCAACTGAATATTCATGTTGTCCAAAAAACTCCATAGGGCCCTGTGTGCTTTCCTCTCTACATGCAGTCTTTCTAATGCACACAGCCTTTGCTCCCTTGGTAGGGCTGTGGCTCCTGTCCCTGCTCTTGCTGCACACCCCACCCCCAGCCTAGTCATTCACTCTCTGCTCTTCACTTTCATTCTTTTGATGTTGCTCCCAGCCCTCCAGTCCTCAGTCTCTCCCATCTTAGAATTCCACCTACGCCCATAGCCCCCATAGACTACAGGCTGCCAGGGAGGTAGAAATCTTCCTTTCATAATAGAAGCTTTCATGAACTTTCTGGGGTTGGTGTCAACATAGGGCAATGGTACTGAAATTCCTGACAGTAGATGAAATAGTAACACCTGACAAATATACTGTTATTGATGGAGTTTGTACACCATAAGAATTGTAGCAAATACTGTCTTAACTTTCTTTTTTTCTTTTCTTTTTCTCCATTTATTTATTTATTCACTTTACATCTGCATGGAAGCCATTCTTCTCCTCCCAGCTGTACCTCTTATGTCCTCTCCCCTTGCCCCTCCACTTCTTCTCTGAGAAGGCAGAGACCCCACACCTCTACCCTGGTACCAACTCACCCTAGCACATCAAGATGACACAGAAATTCCACATTACACTCATCAGAATGGCTAAGATAAAAAAAACTCAAGTGGAGCAAGTCGAAAACGCCTCCTTTGCTAATGGGAGTGCAAACTTGTACAACCACTCTGGAAATCAGTCGGATGGTCTCTCAGAAAATTGGGAATAGTTCTACCTGAAGAGTCAGCTATTCCACTCCTAGGCATATACCCAAAAGATGCCCTACCATACCACAAGGACACATGTTCCACTATGTTCATAGCAGCTTTATCTGTAATAGTCAGAAACTAAAAAACAATCCAGATGTCCCTCAATGAAAGAATGAGCAAAAAATAAATGCGGGTCATTTACACAATGGAATACTACTCGGCCATTAAAAAACAAGGACATCATGAAATTCGCAGGCAAATAGATGGAACTAGAAATTCTCATCCTGAGTGAGGTAACCCAGACCCAAAAGGACATGCATAGTATGTACTCACTACAAGTGGGTAGTAGACATAAAATACAGGATACCCACACGATGATCAACAGACCCTCAGAAGCCAAACAATAAGGGCCCGAGCCAGGATGTTTGAACTGGCACAGACAGTTCTGAAGGCCAGGATGAAGGCCTCCATCAAACTCACAAGTACAATCACCTCAACCTCACACCTCCCTTTGTAAAACACAAACCACTTGTGTATCCTGGTCCTCAACTCTGAGAACTGTCTAAGGTTACAGTGTCTCCCAGGAACAAAATGGTACCACACTGATGCCAGGTGTAGACAGGCTCTGTGTGGCTCTGCCATTGACTCTCAGTGAACCTGGTATCCCACTGGGCAAAGAAGCATAACTCTATTTGTCCCTGTCATTATATAGTTGTGAAAATTATAAGAAAACATTGTTTTCTAAATGCTGTAACTACAGACTCATTTCAATTGTCTCATCCCTCCATGAAGCTGCTCCTCATTTTCCTACTCTGAATTAATCTTCCATCCTTCCCATCTAGACTATCTTCTGAGTAACATCATATACCCCTGTTAGAAAACATTTATGGAAGTCTTCACTGCACAGTAATTAGCTGTTCCAAGCACTGTTGCTTACTTGTCCGACTCCGACTCTGGGATAGGTAGGCACAGTGTGGGGGACCATTCAGATACCAGTAAGTGCTTAATAAATGAAGCAATCCCTTCTTCCTGCAAGCCTTAGACTGCAGATCTACTTTACATCTTGATCAATATCTACAGATGGACAAGAGATGTTGTTAAGTTCTACACTCCTAGGAGACAGTGCCCAGTCCTACAAGCTGGTAACATAAGTCGGAAACAAGGAAAATATTGAGAATTTGTATGTGAAACAAAGCCCAACTCCATCATCTCCAATGTTCAGGCACAAGAGCATATCCCAACAACAAGATGGAGTCTTGGAAACAATTGCTTCTTGTCTCTGAAATTGCTTCTCTGTCTTCTGGGCAAGTCCCTGAAATGGCTGCAGAATCCCAGCTGTTTAATAACCTGCCCACTGATAGGAGCGATTGCTCATCAAACTCCAGAACCAGAATGCATTCAAGAGGGACTGTCGGCAGCCTCGGCTGCTGAGGTCTCAGACAAATGGTTGCCGAGTGGATTGGCCAACGTTAAGCAACAAACATGATTAAAGGCCAGAAAATGGGACCTGTGAGGAAAAGATGAAGCCATCTGTTTGATTTATTGTGGAGGCGAACAAATAGCAGTGTGGAAGGCTGTGGAAATTTTCTACAAGAAAGATAGCAGTGCCTAGCTCAAAGAGCCAGGATGAGAGGACAAGGGCATGAACTGCCACACCAGGGACTTGGGACAGATGTAGGAAGGAAGAACTTCGCACTGTCTGGCAACAGCTCAGCCAAGAATCAGCTCAGTCTCCCAGAATCTGCTTTTTGAAAATGACAGACTTGAGACTAGAGAAACCCAGCAGCCTTTGTATCCAGAAGTGGAGAAAGAAAGAAAATTGTGAGTTTGTACACATCTCCTTTCAGAGTAGATCCAGAGCTCCCGAAAGTGTGCTGGATGGCAGGGAGAGAGGACAGGGCAATGAGACCCTCAGAGGCTTGATTTGGCAAAAACAGTTTCTGTTTTAACAGAAAACCATAACTGTAACATATGAAAACAAGTATACATATAACATAGTGGGGTTTTTTAGGATAGAATTTTATTGTTTAATTTATAAGTGTTACCCAGTAGTCTAAATTATGAGTAGCTGCCTACCAGTATCTGTCTTCATCCAACCAAGAGTATGAGTCTGCTCAAAATAGTTGACTTTGTTTAAAAGTTACCCTATTTATAATAAACATAAATGTCATTCAAATAGCAAGCATTGTTGTTTTAAAATATCTCTTGAGATTTGTTATAATCAGCTATGTTAAGACAGGTACATAGACAACTAGGATGTCTTAGTTAGGGGTTCATTGCTGTAAACAGACACTAAGACCAAGGCAATTCTTATAAAGGATAACATGTAACTGGGCTGGCTTACAGTTTGAGAGGTTTAGTCCATTATCATCATGGTAGGAGGGAAACATGACAGCATACAGGCAGTCATGGTGCCAAGAGTTTTATATTTTGATCTGTAGGCAGCAAGAGACGGTGTGTCACAGTGGGCATGGCGTGATCATAGGAGAACTCAAAGCCTGCCCCACAGTTACATACTTCTTCCAATAAGACCACAACTTTAACAAGGCCATATTTCCTAATAGTGACACTCCCAATAGATTAAGAATTCAAACACATGAGTCTCTTCGGGCTATACTATCCAAACCATCACATGAAATGAAGGAAGAAGTCTGTGTGATCATAGATTCCTAGAAGAGACCACATGCCATGCATGGCCACATGGCAGGCAAGTAGCACAAGGAACAACCCTAGCCTGTAGCAAAAGGAGGACCCTGACCAGAACCTAGTGGTTGTTTCCAAGAGAACAGTAAGGAAAGCACACAGGTTTAGGGTGTGTCAGAACAGATCAATTCAAAGGGGTTCTGGAGCACAGGGGTTGTCTTGAGTATTGGGTACCTGGTCTTGGGATGATTAAGGCAGAAGAAGTGTAGTCTGGAGGCTTAAAGCCCAATAGAAGAAGAGAGGTGAGAAGTGAGAAAATGCAGTAGTGGGTGCTGAATGGTACATATTGGTGAATGAATAACCAGACAAAGCCATACACACAGTCAGTGAAAGAACAGATGGCCAAGAGTGAAAGTAAACAACTTAGAAAAATGGATGAAGTGACAGGAGAGAATGAAGGTCATCCCTCCCTCACTCCATTTTATCTTTTTTTTTGCCCTCTGGGGCTGTGGAGGAGTCTAGGACAAAGCTGGTGTGCATTCCTCATCCATGGAATATGCTGTAGGCTGAATGTATGTGACTGTTTTGTGTGTACTAAGGTAAGTACTTCTCCCCAGGATGGCCAGGACACTTCACTGTGTCCTAAGATCACAGATTCTCATCTCCACCTTGCTGTTTTCCAAGTATGTAGTCACTGGGAATAGGATAGAGCAATGTCCACTGGCTCCAGCATACAATTTTATGTAGCTTGCCTGTGGTGATGCTATCAGCCAATTTTACCTCATGCCCATTGCTCACATAAGGCTATCCTTAATGATAACTTCTCTTTACTTCTCTGGCTGACAGTGTCTGTCAACTGCAACACTGTGTATAATTTTAAGAAGCAGCTCATTCACGTTTGTGGAACACCTCCTAGGCATGATGCTAGATGCTAAGGATATAACAATGAGCATGAGACACGTGAGTTAAGCCCTTGTTTAGTAATAATAAGATTAGTTGAAAACACATTGTGCTAAGTGCAGCAACAACAATAAACAAGGGTGCGTTGAAGAGAATAATAAGAGGCATTGTTTAGAAAGATGAAGTCTAGCTTCTATAAAGGGAAGAAAACAGAGATCCAGAAGCCAAGAGGAAGCCAGGTTGTTGTGACAAGGCACATACAGAACAACATGAATGATGGCCCCAAGGAGAGAAGAACATGACTTCTAGGAACTGAATGTCAAGGAATTTGGATCTATTCCAGGGGTAGTGGGAGGCTTTAATATAGGAGTATGATATGATTCATTTAATGTTTTTAAGAGACCATTTTGGCAGCTCAGTGGAAATTGAGTCTCAGGGAGGTAAGAAGAAGAGAACAGTCGCCTAGGATGCTGCTGCAGTGGAATAATCCAAAGAAACTGTGTGTCTCTTGTGCAGCACATTCATTCAAGGTGTGCTTTGGGAGTGATGAAACTGTGGCTTGAGAAAGATCATGGAGGGAGATGAGGGTGGGGAGCAGGAAGAGGGGAAGGCTAACCTCCAGGCTTCTAGCTTTGGATACTGATCAGTTGGTGCCACTTTTGAAATGAAGAATAGTCATGTGCGAGAGTAAATTAATATTTTACTATTATCATTATAATCACCATAATTATTTTATTAGTTGTTTTTTTTTTATCTTGTCAGGAAACAGCTGACAGACTGAAGGGAAGAAATATTTGGTCCATGGTTTGAGGGCACATCCCAGCGAAACAGGGAAGGCATGGCTGAGCAGCTTTGTGGAAGTGGGAGTCCATGGTGGAATGTGTCACGTATCAGCTAGACCAGGAAGAAGGGAGTGAAAGATACAAAGTAGAAGGCAATATAATCTTCAAGGCTGATCTAGTGACAGACTTCCTCCAGTTACGTACCATATTCTACAGGTTCCACAGCATCCCCAAATAGCACCAACAGGGGTTCAAACATGAGCCTGTGAGAGACATTTCACATAAACCCTAAGAAATGCTGGTAACGATCACCTGACTCAGATCTCAGAAACCATGTAAACAATGTCACCCAACATTCACTCTTCGCTAGAGAACAGAGTCTGTTGATTTTTAAAATCACATGTATTGAGTATTGTGTGTATATGTGTGAATGCAAGCTTACATGTGCCATAATTTGTGGGTGGCAGTCAGAGGACAACACAGGTACCAATCCTTATCTGTCACTTCGCTTGAGACAGTGTCTTATTGCGTGCCATTGTGTATACAATGTTAACTCATGTGCAAACTTCTGGAGAGTCTCTTATTTCCACCTCTCATGTAATTCAAGAGTGCTGGATTTATAGACTTTGGGTACTGAGTTTGTATTTATGTGTTCTGTGGATCTGAATTAAGATCTTCGTTTTTTGTGTGGCTTCTGCTTTACCTACCAAAACATTAAAAACTGGTTTTTAATGGCTGATATTTAGAGGAAAAAAACTTTTTGTAGGGGTAGAATTGTGTACTATGTTAATGATTGGAGTGAAATCGGTTTTCATTGAAGGGTATCTTGTGCATTATAGAACGTTTAGCAACGCCTCTACTCCCCATCTCCTAAGGCCAGTGGAATCACATCCTCTGGTTATGACAACTGCTGAGTGTCTAGTCGCTATAGTTGTCTCCTAAGGACTAAATTCCCACGCCTAAGAGCAACTGCTCTAGGAGAGGTTAGGTGCACTCAGAAGAAGGAAAGTTTGCAAAAATACTTAGGATAGCTATTCCAACAGTATTCTGAATTTCCTGCCTCCCAAATTAAATAATGTTCCACAACTTCTGGGTGTTGTGTGATACTATTAGTTGGTGGCTATAAACGAACATTTACTTATCCCAGATAGGGAATTAATGGTAAACCAAAGTACAGATACTACTGAATTCCAGCTTAAACCAATGAGTTTTGTTGAGGTTTCTTACAGGCGTATGAGTAAGGGTTACTTACAGTAGTAGAAGTGACTCAAAGACAGTTGTACTTACCAATGTACATCCCACTCTGGGTGAAATGGTTCACAAAACCTGAGAACCTATAGCACACGGCATAGTATTCAGGTAGCCCAACAGGTTGGTGAGCGCTGGTAGTTCAATACTTGAGCCTCTTCCAGGAAGCTTTTATGACCTGTGTTTTCCTGGCAGTTTGGCTTGTCTCTATTTCATCCAGGTAGTTTAGCTGGTCTGAGTCTCTTTTAGGGATTTAGAAGTTGTGGCCTAAGGATGGAAGTTAAGTCACTGGTGATGTTCCTTAATGAGAGTATTTCAACACTGGTTCTTTCTTTCTTTCTTTCTTTCTTTCTTTCTTTCTTTCTTTCTTTC
>NW_021604783.1:0-8621 GCF_004785775.1 Grammomys surdaster | reverse complement strand
TTCTTTCTTTCTTTCTTTCTTTCTTTCTTTCTTTCTTTCTTTCTTTCTTTCTTTCTTTCATCCTTCCTTCCTTCCTTCCTTCCTTCCTTCCTTCCTAGCTTCCTTCTTTCCCTTCCCCTTCCCCTTCAACCATAACTGAATGCCTGACACTATGAGCTAAACTATAAGTATGACTTTACTTCTTTTAGTTTACCTATTTCATGCATTTTGTCACAGTAACGGTATGCTAACCCAATCCCGTTCCAGAGATGTTCTCTTTTTGGCACAAGATTCATGGCATATTCTGGCTTTCTTTGCTTTCTTACAGTTCTCAACCCATCCAGCCAAGTATCCACATCACAGCCGCTAAACTCTCCTCTAAAAGTTCCTAGAGAATTGCCTGGTCATTTAATGTGGTTCAAAGAACCTGACAAATCCCTCTTACTAAATTCATGGCTAGATGGAAATGTGCCAGGGAGTTGAAAGGTTCGATCCATGGACATGTGGATGGAGTAGACAGATGGAAAGATAGATGGGAAGAATAAAGAAGAACCATCAAATCGTTTACCCTACCTGCACTTATTTTTCTAATTTGTACAGTCCAATTATAATTCATTCAATGAAGAATTTGCCTCTTTGAAAACACCAATAAGAGAGTATATAGTGTTTAAAAATACTGTTTAGATGAACATTGTGAGCACAAGTCTGTACCTTAGTGCTTGATTTACTAAAGTGAATGGATCACAAGTTCAAGGCTACCCTTGGTTATGCAATGAGAACAAGTCTCTAAAACAATCTCAGTATAATACATTGAGATGGGGTAGTGCTCATATCATTCAGTTAGCTTCCTTTTCTTTAAAGTAACCTCATAATATTACCTGATTCAAGAAGTGGTTGAGTCAATGATACAACCTTTATGAAACTCTCCACATAAGTTTTGCTATGTAGTAAGCACTCAAGAGGAATAGTTGTCATTGTTCCTTACTTGACCAAATAATTCACCATACCTGTAAGTAATGGTTACCTTGATTAAAGAAGTGGACAGGATGCTCTCTTCTCCAATCTCATCCTCTAGTTAGTAAAATACTGTGTGTGTCTGTGTCTGTGTGTCTGTGTGTGTCTTTGACAGAGTATGCATGGTTTGTTGGTTTGTTTTGTTTGAGACAAAGTCTTAGCATGTAGTCCTAGTTAGGCTATAGTTTGCTCCATAAATCAGGCTAGCCTTGAATTCACAGATCTCTTCTTGCCTCTGCTTCTCAAGATCTAGGATTGAAGGTATGTGCCCCCACAGCTGGCCTTTGTCTGTTTTGAGGATCTCAAACAACAGTCCAGTGTAGTCTGAAAAGTACTGTGTAACTGCAGATGGCTTTAAAACTTGTGATCATCTTGCCTCACCTTCCTAAGTGCTGCGTTTGTAAATTTGAGCCACTGTACCTATCACACTAAAGCATTCTCAATAGACTCTTTACCAACATCTTTCTACTGTGTGTACATTACATTTTCCTTATCCATTCCTCTGTTGTTGGGCACTTAGTCTGCTGCTATAACATGGCTCTTGTGAGCATGGCTGTGATAACCATTGATGAAAAGATACCTCTGAGATGTGTCAATTTGGATCACTTTGACTAGATGCCCCCAAGGGGCAGTATGGTTGTGTCATATTACAATATGTTTATTGAAACTTCTCCATACTGACTTCCATGGTGGCTGGGCTGGTTTATCCTTTCCAGCAGTGTGTGAGTGTTCTCTTTGTCCACATTCTTACCAAGGTTTGCTGTCCTTTCCTTGATATTGTCATGTTGATGGCAGCAAGGCTAAATATCATTTTAATTTGACTTACATTTCTATTATGACTAGTGAGAGTCAGCATTTTTCATACGTTTGTTGGCCATTTGTATTTCAACTTTTGAGAACTATCTATTCATTTCATTGACCTATTTACTTATTGGATTTTTTGATTTCTCGTTATTTCCTTATAGAAATAACACTTGTTATTTTTTAGTTCTCTGTATATTCTATCTATCTTTCTGTCTATCTGTCTATCTGTCTGTCTACACACACACATGAGCACACACATACACACTCCATTAGATGTATAATTAGTAACAATTCTCTTCTGAAGACTACCTTTTTTACTCAGTAAACTTTTTGAACTCACTATAATTGTGAATATCAAAATATTGATTTAATATCCACTCATCACCCAAAGAATAACATACTTCTCTAGCTCTGGATGCTGGAAGAAGGATCCATTTTTTCATCTTGCTAGTGAATCTAGAGTCTTGTCACCACAGGAAAGGAAAAAGTGGTGACCTGCACCTCCATCTGCTGCTAGGTTTCCTTTCCCTGCAGGCACCTTCTTGCTCACTTCTGTGCTCTGCTTCTTGAAGAAAGGAGATAGGAAGAAGGCTTAGAGTCCACAGTGGAGGTGGACCCCAAACAAATACAAAAAAAGTAAAAAAAAATTAAGAGTAAAAAAAAATCCCCTTGTGTAAGCCCAGATCCATGTTATTGATTGAAATAATTAGAAACTTACAACTTTGGTTATCTTTTAAATTTTCTCCTATATTTTCAGTTGTTCTATATTACCTACCAAAAAGTTAAACTAACTCCTTAGCATCTTCAGACTCTATTGATTATCTCCACCTTGTGTGTCCCCAAATCTGTCCCAGTTACCCATTCCTCTTGTTCTCAACTTGTCACACTCCTTCTGGCTTCCCAATTTGCCTGGTCTGTCCTCTCTGCCTTCCTGTCCCCAGTCACACAATGCACTCAGAGCTTAGCACAAAAGCTAACATTCCAGGAAGCTATAACAATAGTGCCTCTCTCTTAAATTCTTCCAATATTCATTATGTATTTCATATTTAGCATACATTGTTACTGTTCTCATATATATGGCTTCTGCCCTTCATTAGATTTTCAAGTCCTAGAGGACAAGGGCCAGACCACATAAGGCATTTTTAACAATCTAGAATACCCTGCACATAATCAGCACTTAATTAATGAATGTTTTAAAAACCACTGCACTAACTTAGGAGCATGACTTGTATCTCCACAGTTCATTCTGTAGTTTGTTCAATAAGCCTCTGGTTGTTGCATTGCCTTCAGCATCTAGAGGAGAAATAGAGTAGGTGAGCCTCCAGTAAGGCTGACACAGGCCAAATTAAAGGAACTAATAGCTATGGTCCTCCATTAAAGGGATAGAGGAGCCTTTGGGAGATCCAGGAAGTTGGTTTGTTGGAGGAAATTGTATCTATTAACCCTGGAAAGTGAAGGCAGGCAATGAGGTCTTCTTGATGTTGGAGTCATGCTTCACTCATGTTCTGACTCACTTCTATCTGATTTCCCTTTTCCCATCCTCGTCCACTAGCTGCCCCTGCTTCAGTTTTCATTGCCTGGTCACTATAGAGCCTTTTCTGCAGAGATTTTGTGCTAGGTGATGAAAAAAAACCCCTTTCTCAAGCTGAATTTCACATGGGATCTCTTGATAATGGCAGTCAGAAGAGTACAATACTCTGCTCAGCTGAATCTGTATTCAGATCTGTTACCAGTGTGGTTGCCTTGGCTATCTAGCAAGTTCTGGAAGAGCGCTTACAGAATAGTGTTTGTAAATGGCTGTGCTCAATTTTTTGCTCTAAATACAATTCTGCTGATAGCAGAAACATTACTGCCACCCCCCATTCTGAAGCCTGTCCTTAAGAACTCAAGCTGGATGAGCAGAGCCTCCTACAGTGTAGTTGTAGGCAAAAGATCATAAAGAAATGCGTCCAGTAATATCCCATTCTTCTGCTTTCACAATGCCTTTGTTCGCAAGGTCTTCAGCTGGCATCTAGCTGTCCACACACAAAGTTCCTGGTGTGGTGTTCACAATAGTACTGGTTCAAAGTCCCTGTTTAACAGACACACACACACACACACACACACACACACACACAACTAACA
Source organism: Grammomys surdaster (assembly GCF_004785775.1). Taxonomy (NCBI): domain Eukaryota; kingdom Metazoa; phylum Chordata; class Mammalia; order Rodentia; family Muridae; genus Grammomys; species Grammomys surdaster. The sequence continues at coordinate 4,700 of NW_021604783.1, read as the reverse complement.
AGTACAATCACTGTGAAGGCACAGTAGGGCATTGGAAGGTAAAGTTGAGCATTATGATGTCATAGTGGAGTACTGTGATGTTGCAGTGCAATGTAATGTCCCGAGAGAGCACTTTGATGTCATGATGAAATTGTGACATCACAGTGCAGCATTGTGAAGGGTGAAATTGGGCATTTTGATGTCACAGTGGAGTGATGTGATGCTGCACTACAGCATTTTGATGTGACAATGTAGCTGTGATGGCACAATTTGATACTGCTGCATAAGATGGAGCATTGTGATGATGAAATGAAGCGTTGTGATAGCAAAACTGCGCATTTCGATGTCACAATGGAGCTATGATGTCACAACCTGGGTGTGTTGGCAGATTGAGCACAATTAATTAAAATGGAGCTGTGTGGTCAAACTTTGGAGCACTGTGATGAGGCCACAATGCTCTCCTATGACATCACAATGCCTCAGCCTTTTTTTAATGCATTTTTTTTTACTGGAAATTCTACTTATTTACATTTCAGATGTTATCCCCTTTCCCCATTTCCTCCCCCCAAGGAACTCCCTATCTCACACCCCTTCCTCTGCTTCTATGAGGGTATGCCCCACCCATCCACCCACTCCCCCCTCCCTGCCCTGGAATTCCCCCATATTGGGGCATCCTGCCTTCATGGGACCAATACTTCCTTTCCCACCAATGCCTGACAAGGCTATCCTCCACTGCGTATACAGCTGGAGCCCTGGGTCCCTCCAGGCATCTTCCCAGGCTTAGACCTTGGAAGCTCTGGTTGGTTGGTATTGTCACTCTTCCCATGTGGCCGCAAGCCCCTTCAGCTCCTTCAGTCTTCTCTCTACTTCCTGCACTGGGGACCCCATGATCATTTCAATGGTTAGCTTTGAGCACCCACCTCTGTATATGTCAGATTCTGGCAAAGCCTCTCAGGAGACAAGTATATCAGGCTCCTGTCAGCATTCACTTCCTGGCATCCACTACAGTGTCTCCATTTGTTGACTACATAGAGGATGGATCCCCAGGTAGGGCAGTCTCCAGACAGCCCCTTCTCCAGTCTCTGCTCAACACTTTGTCTCTATATTTGCTCCCCTGAGTATCTTGTTACTCCTAAGAAGGACTGAAGCATCCATATTTTGGTCTTCCTTCTCCTTGAGCTTCATGTGGTCTGTGAGTTGTATCTTTCGTGTTCTGAGCTTTGGGGCTAATATCTACTTATCAGTGAGTGCATACCATGTGTGTTCTTTTGTGATTGGGTTAGCTCACTCAGAACAATATTTTCTAGTTCCACCCATTTGCCTAAGAATTTCATGAATTCATTGTTTTAATAGCTGAGTAGTAATCCATTGTGTAAATGTACCACATTTTCTGTATCCATTCCTCTGTTGAAGGACATCTGGGTTCTTCCCAGCTTCTGGCTATTGTAAATAAGGCTGCTGTGAACATAGTGGAGCATGTATCCTTGTTATATGTTGGAGCATCTTTTGTGTATATGCCCAGGAGTGGTATAACTAGGTCCTTAGGTAATACTATGTCCAACTTTCTGAGGAACCACTAGACTGATTTCCAGTGGTTGTACCAGCTTGTAGCCCCACCAACAATGGAATATTCTTTCCTCACATTTTTGTCAGCATCTGCTATCCCCTGAGTTTTTGATCTTAGCCATTCTGACTGGTGTAAGGTGGAATCTCAGGGTGTTTTTTTTTTAATTTTCATTTCCCTGATGACTAAAGATGCTGAACATTTCTTTATGTGCTTTTCAATCATTCCAGTTTCCTCAGTTGTGAATTCCTTTTTAAGCTCTGCAGCCCATTTTTAAATAGGCTTATTTGATTGTCTGGAGTCTAATTTCTTGAGTTCTTTGTATTTATTGGATTTGAACCCTCTATCTGATGTAGAATTGGTAAAGATCTTTTCCCAATCTGTTGGTTGCCATTTTGACCTATTGACAGTGTAATTTGTCTTTGCAGTTTTATGAGGTCCCATTTGTCAATTCTTGATCTTATGGCATAAGCCATTGGTGTCCTGTTCAGGAACTTTTCCCCTGTGCCCATATATTCGAGGCTCTTCTCCACCTTCTCTTCTATTAGTTTCAGTGTATATGGTTTTATGTGGAGGTCCTTGATCCACTTGGACTTGAGCTTTGTACAAGGAGATAAGATTGGATCGATTTGTTTTCTTCTACATGCTGACCTCCAATTGAACCAGAACCATTTGTTGAAAATGCTGTCTTTTTTCCACTGAATGGTTGTAGCTCCTTTGTCAAAGATCAAGTGACCATAGGTGTTTGGATTCATTTCTTGGTCTTCAATTCTATTCCATTGATCTTCTTGCCTATCTCTGTACCATTACCATGCAGTTTTTATCACTACTGTTCTGTTGTCCAGTTTGAGGTCAGGGATGGTGATTTCCTCCAGAAGATCTTTTATTGAGAATAGTTTTTGCTATCCTGGGTTTTTTTGTTATTCCAAATGAATTTGAGAATTGCTCTTTCTAACTCTGTGAAGAATTGAGTTGGTATTTTGATGGAGATTGCATTGAATGTGTAGATTGCTTTCTACAAGGTGGCCATTTTTACTATATTAATCCTGCCAATCCATGATCATGGGAGATTTTTCCATCTTCTGAGATCTTCAATTTCTTTCTTCATAGATTTGAAGTTCTTGTCATTATGTAATGAGAGGAATTTCTTTTCTGGTCTAGTCTATTCGGAGTTCTGTAGGCTTCTGGTATGTTCATGGGCATTTCTTTCTTTAGGTTAGGGAAGTTTTCTTTTATAAGTTTGTTGAAGATATTTACTGGCCCTTTAAGTTGGGAATTTTCACTCTCTTCTATACCTATTGTCCTTAGGTTTGGTCTTCTCATTGTGTCCTGGATTTCCTGGATGTTTTGGATTAGGAGCTTTTTGCATTTTGCATTTCCTTTGACAGTTGTGTCAATGTTTTCTATGGCATCTTCTGCACCTGGGATTCTCTCTTTTATCTCTTATATTCTGTTGGTAATGCTTACATCTATGACCCTTGATCTCTTTCCTAGGTTTTCTATCTAAAGGATATTCTCCCTTTGTGATTACTTTATTGTTTCTACTTGCATTTTTTAGATCCTGGATGGTTTTGTTTAATTCCTTCACCTGTTTGGTTGTGTTGTCCTGGAATTCTTTTAAGAGATTTTTGTGTTTCCTCTTTAAGGGATTCTACTTGTTTACCTGTGTTTTCTGGTATTTCTTTAAGGAAATTATTTATGTCCTTCTTAAAGTCCTCTGTCATCATCATGAGAAGTGATTTTATATCTGAATCTTGCTTTCTGATGTGATCAGATATCCAGGACTTGCTATGTTGGGTGAACTGGGTTCTGATGATGCCAAGTAACCTTGGTTTCTGTTGCTTACATTCTTGTGCTTGCCTTTTGCCATCTGGTTATCTCTAGTACTTCCTGCACTCACTGTCTCTGACTGGAGCCTGTCTCTCTTGTTTTCTTGGTTGTGTCAGAGCTCCTCAGAGTCCAGCTGTCTCTGTGATCCTGTAATCCTGCATGTCAGAGCTCCTGGGAGTCAGGCTGCCACTGATATCCTGTAATCCTATGATGCTGAGGGTGTTAGAGCTCCTGGGAGTCCAGCTTTCTCTGGGTGTTGTGGGATTGGTTGCAGAGGTAGAGCCTGAGGTCTGCTCAGTGTACCGGCTAGGATTGGAAGGAATCTCTGACAATGGATCAGGGTATGGTGTCTTCACAGGAGTAAACCAGCTAGAAGTCAACTGCTCTGAGTGCAGCAGATCCTCTGTGATGGGTCTGAATATGGTGTCTTCCCAGGAGCAGACCAGCTTTGAGTCTGCCCAAGCAAGAAGGACCTGGGAGAGGGGCCAGAAGGGGAGTGGTATTTGAGAGGGTGGGGTTTTGCTGGGTGATGGGTCCCTAGTGTGCCACTGCTAGTCTCCAAGCTGCAGCTCTGGGACTTTGGGTCGTGAGGGAGGGTTCTTACCAACTGCTCTGAGTACAGCAGGTCCTCTGGGATGGGTGTGAATATGGTGTCTTCCTGGGAACCATGCCTTAGCCTTTTTAATGGGTCTTCATTATACAGACTAAAGGAAAAGAAGTTACATTGAACTAACTATTTTTCCAGTCAAGTGTCCATCTCTACAACAAAACACTCAAGGGAAACAATCTGACAATAAGGGAATCTATTTTGCTGCATGGCTTAGAGTTTTCAGTTCACAGTAGGTTGGCTCCATGGCTGTGGACAGGGGAAAGTGGGGGGAGACAGCACTGTAGCAATGGAGAATGGGCAGTAGAGGATGCTGCTTGTATAACTACTGAAAAGACAGAAGAGATAAAGGGAAAGGGGGGTAAAGGGAGCAGCCGTGGAGAGACAGAGGCAGAAAGAGACAAAGACAGAGAGACAAAGGCAGAGAATGCCCACTTTTGTAATTAAGCCCCTTCTCCAGAGCCACCATGTTTTCAGTCCATTCCTTGATAAAGTAAGAGCCGGCATGATCCATTCAGCTCCTGACAACATGCACAGGGGCAACTGGTGAGAGCTGAGCTTCCTAGAAGGTTTTGGATCTAAATCATATCACTATTGTGAGTCATTCCTGAACTCCACCACCCACCTCTACTGACACACCTATGCCATTGCCCTTCCTTCTCTAACCAGCTGAAATTTCCAGGTTCTCTGTAGAAGATGGATTAATTCTCTAGTGAGATA